>NC_082725.1:61955323-62155323 GCF_030144855.1 Hypanus sabinus | reverse complement strand
CAACCATTAAAATTTAATTTGCACAAATGCTATTGTAACCCCATCTTATTCTTCCATATTATCTTTCTTCTTTTCTACTACCAATGACCTATACAGGATTACCCTTGCTGCAGATGATCTGACAGTGAAATCCAACTTTATTTAAATTCCCCACACATTTAAAGCGTTCTTTAAGATAGCAATAATAAAATTTCATGGTATTCATTAATGACTGGATACATTCTAAAACCAATGTGATGAATAATGATCATTCAATGAAATGTATGGCAGCAAGTATATGTGGAGTGATAGAGTTTTTATAAATTAGTGGCAGGATGGGTTAGTAAGTTTGCAGATGATACAAAGATGATGAAGTTATAGATAGTGTGGAGGGTTGCTGTGGGTTTCGACGGGACATTGACTTGATGCAGAGCTGGGCTAAGAAATGGCAGATGGAGTTCAACCTGGAAAAATGTGAAGTTTTGGAAAGTTAAACTTGAAGGCTGAACACAGGATTAATGGCAGGTTTCTTAGCAGTGTGGAGGAACAGACAGATTGAACTTGGGACCCCACAGACCCCTAAAAAAGGAGCCATTCAGATACATTAGGGGCATCTAAAAACTCTTAGATAGGCACATGGGTGATAGAAAGATGGAGGGCTATGTAGGAGGGAAGGGTTAGATAGAGCCTAGAGCAAGTTAAAAGGTTGGCACAACATTATGGGCCAAACAAGATGGTCTGTGCTCTAAAGTACTATGTTCTATGATAGGATATGAGTAGCTCTAGGAAACAGACATTTCTGACTGAGTGAAGTTAGTTTATGGATGATTCTCAGGAACCCTTACATAATGAGAGGACTGCCTGCACTTAAATTCATGAAATTTACGTAACGGAGATTTTCTTATGAGACAATCAAGGCCATTTGGAGGTGCATATAAACTATGAAAAGGCACTTTATGCTGTTTAGTCATTTTCTTACACAAATGTGTCAGCTTAGTTAGACACATCCTACCCTGGCGAATCTCTAATCAGTTGAAAGCTTGTACATGCCCAGTCATATCGTCCTTAGATATAGGTTTTAATTTTTTTGTCCACAACAAATGCTTAACCAATAGGGATGTTGATTCCAGGTTTTGGGCTCTGACAACAACTCCCGCCAGGTGCCAACAGCTCAGTTGACAAAGTCAGCAACTGTCACTGTGAGGTTGTAGCACAAAGTGTTAAACAGCCCAATGCAAAAAAATCTGGGTCATAGGCTACATTGTAAGCATAAACATTTCAACGTTTGAACATCATAAACTGCAAATATCAGGGAGGATTATAACCACACAAGTCATTAAAATGCACCTGCTGGTTCAGTTGAAATGCATGCGGGTGTTGTGACCTTAAGGACACAATAAATACCAAATTACAAAAATCAAACAAAAACTTTACCTGCATGCACACCCAATGAAAAAAAGTCTCACCCTGTTCAGACATTATGTGACTACTGTATAGTTACAAGTAATGAACATGATTTTCCTATGGAATGCTGAATCATACCCTACATTCTCAGATCATAAATAGGGCTCTTCAAAAATAATAGCAAATTGTGAAAAAGATATATATTAATATCTGCTGTGTATTAGAGATCAGCCGTGGATTATTTTTAAACATGCAGATTTATCTGAACCATGATATCCAAGTCAAGGTTATGAAATTACAAATCAGACCAAAATTCTGGAAAATGATAAGAAACAACAATTCTCAGATCCCTGGTGCAATAGAGCTGTCAGTCTGGATTCAGTTGTCTGCCTTGATCTATATTTGTACTGAAGCAATTTTAAAAGCAGGTTTGCAAAGGGGGTTAGCTGGAAGGGAGCAGATTACCCTCTGTGGGAAGGCTGCCCAATGGGAGCCAAGAGATATTTAAACATACAGTTCTTTTCCACAATTTCTAAGCAACAGCTACCTTGTTAGTGACGCATGGTTGCTCAGGAGAGATCACCATAGAGTTGAAAAATACATTGAATTACACTGTTACATGGAGATATTTATGAGTTAGCAGATAGCCAAAAACAGGCAGACTAAGCCAGAAGAAAGGTTGCAGAAGGTGCTAAGGCAAAAAGACAAAAGAGGATCTTGGGAGTGCAAAAAGAATCTCTGCATTGTGGTGATGATTGACAGCAAGCAAATCTAACTTTCTACATCAAGTACTTTTGAATTCTCAAACAGAAATGAAGCTGATTGCCTTATTACTTGGTACACTCAAAGGTGCTCAGCTAGTGAATGACAGGCCCACATTTCTAGCCATTAAAGGAATACTTAAATGAATTGAGATTGGGTCTTGTCAAAATACAGGTCTGTTGTAAGTGGATTTGGTCATACCAGCTTCATTTTGAACAACATAGCTACTCAATTATTTCTTTAAATCAAAATTGGTAACCTTACTAAAGGTAATTATTCAGATTGAGTTTTAATTACAGATAAGCAAATTATAACTAAGGTACCAAACATAGTGAATGTGCTATTTAGAGCTCTGCAACCAGGTTGATCTTGTCCATATTCATTTGAGTGTAGGTTTTTTCCAAATACTTCACCTCTCCCTACTTACCTGTATTACCTCTCCATTGCACAAACATGTAAAAAAAATGCACTATATGTCCGTCTAGTCCAGGCATGGGCAAACTACGGCCCGGGGGCCATATGCGGCCCGTTAATCTTTTTAATCCGGCCCGCAGAACTTGATTAAATTATATTAATAAACCTTGTTGACGCTTTTTCCCCGCAATTCTGTCGTTTTCCCAATAGATGACGCACTCTATATACATTGACCTTTGTTGAGGTGCAGCGTATTACTCCACATTTGCGCTTTACTCTTTGTTCGGCTCGACCTATTTGTGTGAACAGGCGTTCAGCGTCATGAACATCAACAAAGCCAGCCACAGATCCAAGTTAACTGACCAACACCTCAGATCCATCCTGAGAATCGCCACAACAAAACTAAATCCAGACTTTGACGCGCTGGCTAAAAAGGGAGACCAACAACACTGTTCCCACTGAAATTAAAAATAAGTTTCTTCGTTGTGTTATGTAAAAAATGCATTTGAAAATATTTTTTTCAATAAGCCTTACATGTTGCATGTCATTTCTGTTAAGTGATGGACATGAGTAGAGCGCAGGTGCACATACGTTCTCAAAATAAAAAATGCGCTCCAGATCAAATAACGCACTCCGCATACTGGCACGCTGTCACTGTTCTGTCTTTGTGCTGGTCATTGTTGAGTTTTGGCACAGGGGACAATTGAATAAGAAGGAGCAGGACAAGTAGACCTGCATCTCCTACCGTTTTTGAAATAAAGACAGGCAGGAGGAGAGTGATGATGATAATATCTTGAAGGATAACAAAATTTTCAGTGCTTTAAAATAATAACTTACTATTAAAAAAAGCTGTATTTTATTCATTTAATTTTCAGTGTTTTAAAAGTCATTTCAATAAATAGCTAAATACCATGGGACTTCAAAGACAAATATTTTGTTGTAATGCATTTGTTCATTTTCAATTGAAATTAAAGCACATGTTTTTCTACATATCCAATGATATTTTATTTTCTCTTATGAGGTGTATTACCAAAACACTCCGTCCATCTGCTCCTGGTCCGGACCCCCCTGTCAAATTTTAGAACCCTTTGTGGCCCACAAGTCAAAAAGTTTGCCCACCCCTGGTCTAGTCCCAAGCTTCTCTATCACCTTCTCCCTTCCCACTTTTTCCCTTCAGTCTCGCAGGGTTTTGGCTGACTTGTTTTCACTTCAGTCCTGCAGGCAGTGAATGAGGCCAGTGTGGGACTCTGTCACAGGAAATGTGTGGTTGGGAAGGGTGCTGTCCCCTCACTATTTTTGCTGAGTTTCCGCTTGCTCACAAGAATGAAATTGTGACAGTCAGTGCCATCCTTGATACTCTGCCATGTTGATCAATGATGGGATGGGAATTGGCATGAGTCAAGGTAGTTATTACAATTTTTCTGAGATTGTTTTAAGGACACGCTTGAATCTTTGCCTCTGTCTACCTGGAAATCTGCCTTGCTATAATGGGGCTGGAAATACAACGTGTACACAAGCATGCAAATGATACGGCCTGCTTAGCAGAGTCACCTGAGCAATCAGGGATCAGGGTAGCCTGGCAAAGAGAAAGCAGATATTGGTTCCTTTATCCATCCAATGAACTTGGAAGATTGCGTTTTAGATGCCATCCATGGGGAGAACTGTTGCCCTGTAGACTGTGAGCTTTGTGCCATGATTGAGCTCTTGATCTTCACTTACCATCTGGCAGCTGAAGGTTGTACAGGTGAAGAGGGTGACTGCAAGTTTTATTATTTATGTATGTGTAGCACTTTAGGAATCCTCATTGACTAAAATAACTTTGTGGACCGTATTATTAGGGACCATTGTTGTGCACAAGCAGCAGCTTGTCAGAGGACCTTTATTGTGAATGCTCCCCATACATATTACAGAAGTCAATGGTAGCATAGAACTTGGTCTTTGAATTTGCTGCAGTTACCTTGGTTCAAGAGTGAAAAGTGTGTAGGTTGAACCATTTCCTATCTGCCCTGTCAATTAGCTTCACTCCACCTGAAAGTATATTGACAAGCAAGATGAAGAAAAGTGTTGGGATGATGGCACAGACTTGCTCAACTCCCAGTTGCTTTGGGATTGGATGGAGCAAAAAGCAACCTGCCGGTACTCAGTGGGTCAAGCAGGTGCGCTCCACACCGACATTGGGTCCAAGGTGAGAAACACAGCTTGTATTTAGCAGACACAAAATGAAATTTGAGACAGGATCTCCACCGTTTCTCTTCGCTATCAGGATCAATAGTTTTTTGAAAGCTTCAAAGGACAAATTCTTTGGCAGTAGGTTGGCTCCATAAATTTAACTTGGAAGCTGTGATGCGGTGGAATTATCACACTGCAGAGTGAAAATTCCAGTTCACACTCCTCATTCCAGACTAAACAGCTGATGATTTCTTTATAAATTACTTATGCCTTAAATCATGAGTAATCTGAGGAACTTTTGATTATTCCCATATCTTAATCTATATTTATAATTACAGCTTTTCTTTCTTACTGAAAGACACTCCAGATAATTTTATACCCCTTTGTATTATTCCTTTGTAGGCAGATGCTTGGATTTCTTGTGCTGTTTGAAAATATTTACCAAATAATATGACCAAAAATACAGCCACATCCACTGGTTCCAAGATTGTATAGTTCCCACTGACTGAATCTGGGAACTTCTGGTTTAACACAGGAAGTGGTTTGTGGTAATATACCCATCGTTAACAATAACAGATTAGCCTGCAGCTTCTGTCTCCTGCTCAGTCACCTCGTGCTATCTACTTATGCTCTTGAGATACCCAGCTACCAGCCCAAGTTCTAGACTGCTGATGAGAACACATGGGATATGAGGAATATAAACATTGAAATAATTAAATAAATCAAGATTTTTCTTTAAAATAAAGCTAACCCTAGTAATTACGATAATGAAATAACTGGATTTCACCAATGTCCTCAGTTTAGGAAATAAATAATAATAACAAGATTTATATAGAGAGCACTTTTCATACAGATAATGTAGTTCAAAGTGTCTTTTTCCACTGCTGTCTGTAAGGAGTCTGTATGTTCCTGTGACTGCGTGGGTTTCCTCCCACAGTCCAAAGTCCTACCAATTGGTAGGTTAATTTCTCATTGTAAATCGTCCTGTGATCAGGCTAGGGTTAAAACTGAAGTTGATGGTTTAAGGATTAAGCTTGTAATGAATTGTATTTTGGAAGGTGAGGTGGTGCAAGTATAATTTTATTATTTTGTGAATTTTCTAACTAACCTATTTCATTATTATTGACGGATCCCCTGTAACCCCACACCCATAGTTGAGAACTACAGCTGAGATGACTGACAAGGCAGACACAGGGTGAAAATGTCTGGGGGCAGTTAAGTAGCCATTGTTGGAGCAACATACAACTTTTCATAAGCTAAGAGCAACATCCTTAAACTAAACACTTAAATCTTTTCTTCATTATGATGTTTTATTTTAATTCTAAAAATCAATTCTCATAAATCTGAGCACATTATAACATGGAATCTATATAAAAGTTGTATAAATGCATATGATCACTTTGAAACATTACTGGAAAGTACTGCAAAATACTGCAATTCAGTGTATGACACCACCAGTACAATAAACCAGAGAGAATCTTGCAGTTCCCTCCAGCCTGGGTTTAAGCATGCAACGTCTCAACTTGTAATGATGCATCCGATGGAATGCATCAATGCATTTTGTCATTGGTAAATTGGTTTATTTTTATCACACATACCAGGGTCCAATGGAAAAACTTGCCTTGCATACTGTGGTGAACTATGTGCCTGTCGGGACACGCCCCTGCTGACTGCTCCTGTGGCTCCTCCCACAGGCCCCTGTATAAAGGAGACCTGCGGCCTGAAGATCGGCCTCAGTCTCCAGGACCTTGTATGATAGACACTCACTCCTGGTTCCTTCTTCCAGTCAATAAAAGCCGATATCTCGCCTACGTCTCAGTGTGAGTTATTGATGGTGCATCACATACAGATCAAGTCATTACAATGGGGCACTGAGGTAGTACAAGGTAAAACATTAACAGAATATGGAATAAAGTGTTACACTTAGAGAAAATGCACTGCAGAGACAAGATGCAATGTTATCAGAGCACTAGGGAGCCTCATTACAGCAGGGCAGCTGTCCTCGAGCCTGGCGGTACATATCTTCGGTCTTTTGTATTTTCTGTCTGATGGGGTTGGGGGGTGCGGGGAGAGGAGGAGAGAATATCCAGGGTTGAGTGGGATCTTTGATGCTGTTGGCTTCTTTACCAAGGCAGCAAGAAGCATAGATGAAGTCTGAAGGAAGACTGGTTTCTGTGACATGCTGAGCTGTGTCCATCAATCTCTACTTTATTGTGATTATGGGCAGGAAAGTTGCCACACCAAGCTGGATGCATCTGGATAGGATGCTTTTGATATTGTATCAATAAAAATTGGCAAAGGTGTAAGGGAACATGACAAATTTCTTTATGAACCTAACAAAGCAGTGTGGGGCAATCCTAATACAAACTTGGAATTTCAATAATTCTTCTGTATCAACAGCTGCCTAACCATGGAATTCGTCTAGCTCTGTTTATTGCTTCAGACCTCAGCATCTGTATTGTCTTGTTTCCTCAGTGGGTCTAGCCAGTTAACTCTGGGCTTTCTACATCTTTAGAATATTTTTCATTCTACAACTAACTTTATTCATAAGGGTTTTAAAAAAAACTGCTTCCTTAATGAATGAGCTGCTGAGACTTGGTAACAAATTTAAAAATAGTTTCATCTATAAATAAAAATACTTTCCACCTTACTGCATGCAAATATTTAAAAACAGAAATAATTCTAGGTGGAAATCTGAGTTTCTAGCAATGGTCTGTTAAAACCCGATTTCTAAATGCATGTAAATAGCTTTTCAAGCTTTATTGTTACCAGAATGTTAAGATCTTTTCTTTACAAATGGTCTATTCAAATATGGTGCAAAACAAGAGGCACCACTCTTAACATTTAACCCTCCGCTTTTGTTGGACTTTAAACTGTTAAAAGATCTATTAAATTACTTGTCACGTGGAGGGGAAGCATGGCCCTAGTGAAAATCAAGTGTAATGTGAGATCATCACAGCTTAATTCTAGGTTCCATGTATTTGCAGCACCTGGTAAGGGAGTGCACATGCATTACTGGTCTGGAATGCATCATTTGATCCTTTCTGCTGTAATACAATTCAGCTTCACTGACATGTACAGACCACTACATTGAGACAGAGAAAGTGAACAATTGCAGGTTCAGAGAACACGCATTTACAAATCAAAAATGCAACCAGACAGGTGGCCCATGAGCCTGAAAATCCACCCTTAATTCAGTAACAGCTTCCAATTCTCCACCCACCTCTCAAGAGATAGTTGCAAACTAATGGGGCTGGCTAAACTGATGTTGACCAAAATAGACCCTTTTCATTTTCACCAGGGAAAAGCTTAAGAGTTGTGCAAAATGTACTGCTTATTTAAAGAATAATTTCCCCCTCCCCACTTGAAAGAAATACTATTCTTTCCCTTTCATATTAATGCTTTCCTTGTTTGATGCTTTTCTTTGTCTATTCTTGCCATTCTATGATCTCTCTAGTTACCATCGGCCAGCTTTCATAATTAGCCCCTGATTGGTTTGGTGTGACCTTGTTCATTCAGAACTGCATTCACAGTTTACATCATATCAAATTCCAATATGCAAGGCAGAATCCTTGTTTCATCCACTCAGCACAAAACAACTTTATTAATAACTCCCCCCCAACCACCAAGTCAAATTTTTCAAAGCTCAATTAAAAAGGAAAGAATAAAAGACAGTTTCATTTCAAGAAACAACCATCTGGCCTCTCCATTTTTTTATTTTAGAAACCTTGGGTTCTGGACAAAAGATAGCACCCATTCTATCATAATTATTTGAACAGTAAATTTCACACTTTTCTTACACTGCAGAACTTGATTTCTTCATGCTGAATATACATTGGGATAAAGTACCACAAGCAATAGCATCCCATATCCAAGTGCCCATTCCTCCGACATTGAACCCAAGAATTTAACCACAGGCTACATAACAGCACCATCATTTCCTGAAATTCTTTGGCTTCTCTGCATCCAGAGTTCTCCAGACAAACAACTAGCATTTATAAAATGTAGTCCCACCACAATGCATAAGTGTGTAATCAGAATGGTATACATTTCAATGTAAAGTGATATTAGAAGTGGTCACAAAATTGATCAAAGAAGAAACGGAGAATCTTGAAGAAAGTAAGGGAGAGAGAGAGAAAGCTCCAAAACTTTAGATGGCTAAATGCAACCAGAAGAATGCGTTCTGGTGGGTTGCTTCTTCCCTCAAGCAGTACATGTGGTGGAAACACTCAGCAAGAAACACAATTAAAGCTTCTGGTCAAGTCACAGGGCCTTCAACTTTGTTAACTGTATTTCTGCTTCTGCAGAGGCTCCCCGACTTTCAGGGACTCTGCAGTTCATGCTCTGTGTGTTGTCTGTTTAATTTTAAGTTGTTTGCATGATCCGTGTTTTTTTTGCACAGTCTTTGTTCTGTGGGTTTTTTTTAAGAAGTTATTTCTGTTGTGTTTCTGTTTTTGTGAGTGCCTGTAAGACAACAAATCTCAAGGTTGTGTATGGTATACATTGATAATAAATGTACTTTGATTAACAGTTTATTTCATTTTTATTACATTTGCTGGAGCTATATTACTGAGATTCAGTTATTGAACAAATTAAAAACAAAAACTACGTAGCTTAATATTAGAAGAAAATAATTACTTAAGTGATGGACTACCTAAATAATTCTCAAAAATGTAAGCTGTTCAAATAATCAATTTAATATCATTAGAAGATACCACATTCGTGTAGGCAGCTACCTACGATCAACACATCGACATTAATGAATAAGCGGGATCAGTGACTGACTACATAGGAAAGTGCACTGAGGACATTATCGTGATTTAACACTATACTATCAGGGCAAACAGAAACAATGGTTGACTGCAGAAGTCCATGCATTGCTTAGGGATTGGGCTGTTGCCTTCAGATCAGGGGATAAGGTTCAGAGACCCAGTTATATGCTGGGGACACGAGTTCTAATCCCGCAATGGCAGATGATGAATTCAAACTCAATTTTTTAAAATCTGATGACCATGTCGATTGTCATAAAAACCCACCTGGTTCACTCATGTCCTTTAGGGGAGAAATGCTGCTGTCCTTACCTGGTCTGGCCTACACGTGACTCCAGACCCACAGCAATGTGGTTGACTCTTAAATGCCCTCTGAAATGGCCCAGCAAGCCATTCAGTTGTATCCACCCACTAAAAAGATAGTAATCAGGAATGAACCTGAATGGACAACCCGGCATTGACCCAGGCAGTGGAAATGACAATGGTAAAACCAGCCCTGTTGATCCTGCAAGGTCCTCCTTACTATCATCAGGGGACTTGATCCAAAGTTGGGAGAGCTGTCTCACAGACTAGTCAAACAACAGCCTGACAGAGTTGTACTGACAGAATTGGACCTTACAGTTATCATTCCAGACTCCGCCATCACTATTCCTGGGTACGTACTGTCTCACCGGCAGGGTAGACCTAGCAGAGGTTTACAGTAGAGAGGGAGATGCCCTGGCAACCCTCAACATCGACTCTGGACCCCATGAAGTCTCATGGCACCAGGTTAAACGTAGGCAAGGAAACCTCCTGCTGATTACCACGGCCCGTCCTCTCTCAGCTGATGAATCAGTACTTCCCCACGTTGAGCAGCACTTGGAGGAGGCATTGAGGGTGGCAAGGGCACAGAATGTACTCTGGGTGGGGATTTCAATGTGAGTGGCTCTGTAGTACAACCACAGACCAAGCTGGTCAGGTCCTACTGGGCAGAGCTACTAGACTGGGACTACAGCAGGCAGTCAGGGAACCAACAAGAGGGAAAAACACACTTGACCTCCTTCTCACCAACCTGCCGGCCGCAGAAGCATCTGTCCATGACAGCATCGGTAGAAGTGACCACTGAACAGTATTTGTGGAGACTAAATCCCGTCTCCACATTGAAGAAACCCTCCACTGCACTGTGTGGCACTACCACCGTGCTAAATGGGATCGACTTCGACCAGATCCAGCAGCCCAAGTCTGGGCATCTATGAGGTGCTGTGGGTCATCAGAGGCAGCAGAATTGTACTCAACTACAATCTGTAACCCCATGGCCCAGCATATCCCCCACTCAACATCACCAGCAGGCCAGGGGATCAATGAAGAGTGCAGGAGGGCATATTGCGGTATGCCTGGTGTTGCAGTGTCTCCCTGGTGAGGCCACAATACAGGACTACTCGCATGCCAAGCACCATAAGCAGCAAGAAACAGACAGAGCTGAGTGGTCCCACAACCCACGGATCAGATCCAAGCTCAGTAGTCCTGCCGCATCCAGCCGTGAATGGTGGTGGACAATCAAATAACTCATTGGAGGAGGAGGCTCCACAAATACCCCATCCTCAATGATAGAGGAGGCCAGCACACCTGCACAAAAGATAAAGCTGAGGAATTTGCAAAAAGCTTCAGTCAGAGGAGCCGAGTAGATGATCCAGCTCGGCCTCCTCCGGAAGTCCCCAGCATCCCAGATGTCAGTAGCAGCCAATCCGATTCTCTCCACGTGATATCAAAAACGGCTGAAAGCTCTGGATACCCTGAGGCTATGGGCCCTGACAAAATCCCGGCAATAGTCCGGAACTTGCCGCGCCTCTAGCACAGCTACCACACCGGCATCTACCCGGAAATGTGGAAAATTGTCAGGGTATGTCCTGTACACAAGAAACAGGACAAGTCCAACCCAGCCATTTACCACCCGATCAGCCTATCCTCAATCATCAGCAAAGTAATGGAAGGGATCATCAACAGAGCTATCATGCAGCACCTACTCAGCAATAACCTGCTTACGGATGCCCAGTTTGGGTTCCGTCAAGGCCACTCAGCTCCTGACCTCATCACTCCTTAGTCCAAACATGGTCCATAAAGCTAAATACCAGAGAAGAGGTGAGAGTGATAACCCTCGACATCAAGGCAGCATTTGACCGAGAATGGCTTCAAGGTGCCCTAGCTAAAATGGAGTCAACAGGAATTAGGGGGAACCCTCTGCTGGTTGGAATCATACCTGACAAAGGAAGATGGTTGTGGTGGTTGGAGGTCAATCATCTCATCCTCAGGACATCACTGCAGGTGTTCCCCAGTTAAGTGTCTTAGGAGCAACCATTTTGCTTCATCAATGACCTTTCTTCCTTCATAAGGTCAGAAGTGGGGATGTTTGCAGATGGTCTGCACCATTCATAACTCCTCAGAGTATGAAACCATTCATACCCAAATGCAGCAGGACCAGGACCAGGACAATATCCAGGCTTGGGCTGACAAGTGGCAAGTAACATTCAAGCCTCGCAAGTGCCAGACAATGACCAACTCCAACAAGAGAGGCTCTAACCATTGTCCCCTGACATTCAGGAGCATCACCATCACTGAATCCCCTACTATCAACTTCCTGGGGGTTACCATTGACAGGAAACTGAACTGGTCTAACCATATAAACCCCTGGCTACCAGAGCACGTCAAAGGCTAGGAATCCCGTGGCACATAACTCACTTCCCGACTCCCCAAAGCCTGTCCCACCATCTACAAAGGCTCAGGTCAGTAGTGTGATGGAATTCTCACCACTCATCTGGATGGAGTGCAGCTCCAACACTCAGGACCATCCAGTACGAGGCAGCCCACTTGATTGGTACCCCTTCCATAAGCATCCAATCCCTCCACCATCGACCAACAGTTGCACTATCCACAAAATGCACTGCAACAGCACGAAGTTCCTAAGGCAGCACCTTCCAAATCCACAAGCACTACCATGTAGAAGGACAAGATCAGCAGATACTTGGGAACCCCACCAAGTCACTCATCATCCTGACTTGGAAACATCTCGCCGTTCCTTCACTGTCGCAGGGTCAAAATCACAGAATTCCCTCCCAAACAGCAGAGAGTGTGCCTGCACCTCAGGGACTGCAGCGGTTCAAGGCAGCTCATCACCACCTTCTCAAGGGCAACTAGGGATGGGCAATAAATGCTGGCTTAGCTGGTGATATTCACATCCCATAAATTAATTTAATAAAGAGCCACCCTCTGATGTGCCATCAGGAAGGCAAAGCGAGGGTACTCAGATACTTTTATGACACAAGAGACATGGTACATGTGGGAAGATGTACATATTACAAGCCCACTCTATGCATCAAAGAGTGACCCTCCTCTCCCCCAAACAACAGGCACCTGTCTGGCTACAGTCCAAGTTTCAACATACCTGGTCAGTGCTGAGGGATTGCGTGGTGCAGCTGTCAGAGGTCTTAATGGACATCTTTAAGATCTCTTTGCAACAGTCCACTGTCTCTACAGGCTTCAAGGCAGTCACCATCACTTTTAGTGCCCAAAGGAGCAATGATAACTGGCCTAAATGATTACTGCCCAGTGGCATCAACCTCAGTTATCATGAAATGCTTTGAGTGGCAGGAATTGGATTGTATAAAATCCCATCTTCCAGCTACATTGGACTTCACACAATCATCTCTCAGAGGCTGCTGACTAAACTGTCTTCGCTGGGACTCAACACCCCTCTCTGTAACTGGACCTTGGACTCACTGGGGTCTTGTCATCAAAATGTCTGACTGGGCAGCAATAAATAAATTACAAGCTCCATCACTAGGACCCACCCACCCCGCACCCCCAGAGCTGTGTGCTCAGCGTGCTGCTGATGCATGACTGCACAGCCAGGTCCAGCTCAAATCACACCTCAAGTTCATTGATGATACAGCAGTGGTTGGCCTCATCAGCAAGAATGACGAGGCAGACAGAGAGAAGGGAGGGAGGTTTGTCAAATGGTGAGAACAAGTCTCAACATAAACAAGACAAAAGAGATAATTGCAGACTCCAGGTCAACCACTCCATTGCACGTCAACAGCTCTGCTGTAGAGAGAGTGAAGAGCACAAAGTTTCTTGATTATGCATATAATGGATGATCTACCCTGGATCCACAACACCTCATTAGGCACAGCAGCATCAACACTGAGAAGGTCGAGACTCCCTGCCCCCTTTCTAACAACTTTTGAGCACCACAGAGTTTCTATAGTGTCGTATGGAAGCTGTAAGGCATTGGAGCACAAGATCCTACAAAGAGTAAGATCCGCCAAAATCTCTGAGGTCTCCCTCCATCTGTGGTATTTACTGGAAGCATTACATACAAGGGGCCTGAAACATTGTTGAGTGTCCCTACCACATCCTACAATCTCTTTGACCCACTACCATCAGGAAGAGGGCACAGGAGCATCAGGATTAAGGCAGCCAGAATGGGTAACAGCTTCTTCCCTCAGGCTGAGTCTAATGAATATCCCACCACCTACGAAGTCTCAGCACTAGGACAGCGAACTCTTTACTGGTTAGTTGTGCTGCGCACTACATGCACTTTGAATTGCATTTTATTAAATTATTTGTGACAATATTTTGTTTTAAGTGCTGCACTTCTTGTGGTGCATCATGGTCAGAGGAAAGTTGTACACATGTAGTCAGATGACAATAAGCTTGAATTTCAACTGATGGAATGAACTCCAACACGTACAAAATGATGGAATGTTCCTCTAATTTTTTGTTGTTTAAACAGCTGTGCAGAACAATCATTGCCCCGAGCAGGATTTTTTTTCCGCCGCCTGAAAACTGCGTGGACCCTATGTTAAAGTTATATTAAAAAATTCCAGCTGGGAAGCAACAAAGGCTAGGTGTAGGCCAGCATCTCAGTTACTGCACAGTCACACACCCAAGCACCTTAGGGGAAGGGTGTAACGCAGGTAGACAAAGTTGAGAAGACACACAACATGCTTTCCTTCATTGACCGAGGTACTTCAGGGTGGCATGGTGGAGACATGTCCCTACCAAAGGAGGTGTAAAGCGTTCCTTCCCTCTGCTAGCCTGCAAGTCACCCTTGGACAATGTGTAGCACCTGTTTAGCACCCCTCCACCCCAATCAGGGTCACATGAAGCCATTGGAGCTGGTGGTAGATGGTCGTATGAACAGCCAGTGCAGATCACCTCTTGGTCATGTGACCACTAATGCCAGGCAGACAATCTCTGAAGATAATGTCTGGGGTTACCTGCCCTGTAAAGACACTGCCCAGAGGGCAGCAATGGCAAACACTAGTGCAGAGAAATTTTCCAAGGACAATATTAGTCAAAGTCTATGATCACCTGCATCTTACGACACAGCACGCAATGGTGCTGACGATTTCAGTCTAGGAGTTGGAACACCAAATTACAGTTTTAAAAATGTGTGGTTTGGCCACACTAGGGAGTATTGGATGCAGTTCTAGTCACTTTGCTCCAGGAAGGCCATCATTAAACTGAAAAGGGTGCAAAAAAAGTTTTGCAAGGATGTTACCAGGACTAGGGGATTGTGGGAATATAACCAGAAGAATGGGAATAATTATATTTTTTAAAAAATCACTTGAACAGGTACATTGATAGAAAAGGCTTGGGGAGATTTAAGTCAAATGGGATTAGTGTAGATAGGCATCTACGAGTGGATCCATTTCCATACTGCATACCTATGAATCTTTTACAATGCACAGCCAAACAACTGCAGAAACACAAACAGGCTAAGACTGTAGCCTTTTCTCTCTTCCCTGAGGGAGACCTCTTACATAGTAAATGAAAGAAAACTCTGTCAAACTCTGTCACTCAAGTGACTCTCAGTTTACTGAGACATAATTTCAACAACTACACATTTAAACATTTTTATAATAATTTGATCTGCGTTGTTTAGCATTGGATACATAAGCATTGCTAAATTCCATGTTCAACTCATCAGGGATAAATTCTGTCAAGAGAATTCAAAGGTGCAAATAAAAGATAACATTAAAAGGAATGCAACTGTCACAAACCTTTATCAATTGTAAGAGAATATATTGCCAGTTCAAACTTAAAGAGCTCATTCATTAGCCACTAAGCATTTCATTTTGAAAAGCAACATTATATTTGTAAGTGGCAAAGCTCTTCATATTCAGGCCAATGTAAATAATTGAAGTGAACAAAATAAGTCAACAGCTGTTACTCATCTCCAAAGCCTTGCCTTAACTGTGCTTGCTCCAATAGGTCACATGTCTGAGACCAACCCAAAGCACTGAATGATTGGTATTATTGTGCAAAGTAGCGACAGCTGCTCTTCACACCCAGGTAATGGGCAACATCTGTTCCAGCTTCTCTGTCAGACTACTGCAAGTCAGGAGCTCCATCCTCTACAACAGAACGAACTGAAGAGAAAGCTATTCTTTTGCCTGACTGAAGGATAATGGCCAGTCTGCCAGGTCAACAGTAAGAAATAAAGACAATGCTGTTACTTGATACTGGTTTCCTCTGTAAGCACACTACTTGATCCTTGCTTCAGATAGAATTTTTTTTATATGAAAGTAAAATAGGATTTTAAACAAGGCCAAGAAAGAACACATCAGCGATTCAAAGATCATGTCTATTGAACTATCCGTAAGTTCACAGTATTTATGAACAGTGACCAGATAATCTGATTAGGGAATGAAGACTTTTTATTGTCTTTTGTGACATGAAAAATGTTGCCCTCCTCCAACATGGCCTACATGTGACTCCAGACCCACAGTGAGCTTTGGTATATAGGGTATATATGTGGAATATAGGGTAGCAAGAAAGGAGCTTAAGAAGGGGCTGAGAAGAGCAAGAAGGGGGCATGAGAAGGCCTTGGCGAGTAGGGTAAAGGAAAACCCCAAGGCATTCTTCAATTATGTGAAGAACAAAAGGATGACAGGAGTGAAGGTAGGACCGATTAGAGATAAAGGTGGGAAGATGTGCCTGGAGGCTGTGGAAGTGAGCAAGGTCCTCAATGAAAACTTCTCTTCAGTATTCACCACTGAGAGGGAACTTGATGATGGTGAGGACAATATGAGTGAGGTTGATGTTCTGCAGCATGTTGGCATTAAGGGAGAGGAGGTGTTGAAGTTGTTAAAATACATTAGGACGGATAAGTCCCCGGGGTGTGATGGAATATTCCCCAGGCTGCTCCACGAGGCAAGGGAAGAGATTGCTGAGCCTCTGGCTAGGATCTTTATGTCCTCGTTGTCCACAGGAATGGTACCGGAGGATTGGAGGGAGGCCAAAAAAGGTAGTAGGGATAGTTCAGGTAATTATAGACCAGTGAGCCTTACGTCTGCGGTGTGAAAGCTGTTGGAAAAGATTCTTAAGAGATAGGATCTATGGGCATTTAGAGAATCATGGTCTGATCAGGGACAGTCAGCATGGCTTTGTGAAGGGCAGATGGTGCCTAACAAGCCTGTTAGAGTTCTTTGAGGTGGTGACCAGGCATATAGATGAGGGTAGTGCAGTGGATGTGATCTACAAGTATTTTAGTAAGGCATTTGACATGGTTCCACATGGTAGGCTTATTCAGAAAGTCAGAAGGCATGGGATCCAGAGAAGTTTGGCCAGGTGGATTCAGAATTGGCTTGCCTGCAGAAGGCAGAGGGTCATGGTGGAGGGAGTACATTCAGATTGGAGGGTTGTGACTAGTAGTGTCCCACAAGGATCTGTTCTGGGACCTCTACTTTTTGTGATTTTTATTAACAACCTGGGTGTGGGGTTAGAAGGGTGGGTTGGCAAGACTACACAAAGGTTGATGGTGTTGTAGATAGTGTGGAGGATTGTCAAAGATTGCAGACAGACATTGATAGGATGCAGAAGTGGGCTGAGAAGTGGCAGATGGAGTTCAACCTGGAGAAGTGTGAGGTGGTACACTTTGGAAGGACAAGCTCCAAGGCAGAGTACAAAGTAAATGGCAGGATACTTGGTAGTGTGGAGGAGCAGAGGGATCTGGGGGTACATGTCCACAGATCCCTGAAAGTTGCCTCACAGGTAGATAGGGTAGTTAAGAAAGCTTATGGGGTGTTAGCTTTTATAAGTCAAGGCATAGAGTTTAAGAGACGCGATGTAATGATGCAGCTCTATAAAACTCTAGTTAGGCCACATTTGGAGTACTGTGTCCAGTTCTGGTCGCCTCACTATAGGAAGGATGTGGAAGCATTGGAAAGGGTACAGAGGAGATTTAGCAGGATGCTGCCTGGTTTAGAGAGTATGGATTATGATCAGAGATTAAGGGAGCTAGGGCTTTACTCTTTGGAGAGAAGGAGGATGAGTGGAGACATGATAGAGGCGTACAAGATATTAAGAGGAATTGACAGAGTGGACAGCCAGCGCCTCTTCCCCAGGGCACCACTGCTCAGTACAAGAGGACATGGCTTTAAGGTAAGGGGAGGGAAGTTCAAGGGGGATATTAGAGGAAGGTTTTTCACTCAGAGTGGTTGGTGTGTGGAATGCACTGCCTGAGTCAGTGGTGGAGGCAGATACCAGTGAAATTTAAGAGACTACTAGACAGGTATATGGAGGAATTTAAGGTAGGTGGTTATATGGGAGGCAGGGTTTGACGGCTGACACAACATTGTGGGCCGAAGGGCCTTATTGTGCTGTACTGTTCCATGTTCATGGGGAAATTAGGAGCAGAAAATGCTAATATGTCCAAACTCTGAGTGAGGAAGTAAAAAAAAATCAAGCTGAGTCCCAACTCTGGTAATGAGCAACAACTTTCTACATTCAAAGTCAGTATGAACAGTTGTCCCAGATAAACAGATCAATTCACAGTATCTGTGCTATTTCCCTTTCTTCAAAAAATGCCGAATCAATATTAATTTTCCATTGTGAACTGTTCAATACTAGAGCAACCAAGCTATTATCGGGGGTGGGGAGGAAAACTCCCAAGTATACAAAATTGTTCATTTAATGCTCAGTTATTTCTGATTTAAATGTTAGTCTAAGTTACTGCCATCTGAATTGAGAAATTAAAGAACTGAGAAAATATTCTTAAATTTCCAAAACAGCTAATGACGTCAGGAATGGCTCATTTGAAAAGCATTATTAAATGAAGTTAACATATCTTGCCCAAGACGGTTGTCTGCAAAAAACATTTAACTGATTAGTTGACTGTTTGTATTCAAAATATCCAATCAGATGTTTAGAACCTTTGGTCTTAACTGAATGATAGAACAGACAGGCAAACTATTTGTCAATGGCAGCAAGTCTTTGCATGAATTACAATTTGTGTGGCACAAATCATCACATTATCAAGTTCCTTCATGTGTCTGTGCATCTTTCGTGATCAGCGAGTTGAAAATTATAACCTTTGTACAGAGAAAGCACTGCTCAATTTTGTAACACAAGCAGCTGGTAAAAACATCCCGCTTCCTAAAAAAATTCTTGCAGTGAAATGTTCACTGGCATGCCATCCCAATGTCCCCTCATTCCCCTTCTTATCACAGAGGCTGATTATTTACTTTCACTAATTGTGATACTATTCAAAAATACACAAAGAGTGGCAGTTCGGAGTCTAAATAATAGTGAGAGAAGAGGGGGAGAACAATTAAGTCATTATCAAAAGGCTTCAGGAGAAAACAGTATGCTGCAAATAATTCAGGAATCTTTGAAAACTGAAGGTGCTGGCAACAACTGAGGAACAGTTAAAATTATATTTACACAACTGGTCAGACCTGGAAGGAGGTGGGGCTGCAGGAGGTCTGCACAAGGAGGTCAGATGGAAGACACAGATACCCTGATAGGTAGTGGGGCTGCAGGAGGTTCAGGAGAAAGTGTTGTTGGGGGAGGGGGGGTAGTTTTTAAAACAAATGAGAATTTTCCGTTGCTCGGCAATGTGGATCAGAGGAGATAAACACATGGGACTTGTTGAGAGTTTGTATATGGACATAGGATGTGCTGAAGAACCTGGAGAGTGGATGATGGGATAACAGATCAATAATAATGCAGAGGGAGGGATGTAATCAGACTGAAAAAGGAAGCTTTAGTCATGGAGCAAGCATGTGGTTGGAAGCTCCTCCTAGAGTCACCTATGGCAAAGTCTGGTTCAGGCTTAGATGAGAGGCCAGAGGGAGATGGAGTTAGTGACAGAAAAATGGGTTTGTAGTAGGGACCAATGGTTTTCTTTTCTCAATCTTTCTAATGTTTAATTGGAGGAAATTCCTACTTATTCACTATCACCTTAAATAAAGGTGCTGCTCTGGAATTTCCATGAGTTCTATCAACACAATCAGCCAAATAGGTCAAATGCTTTTCCTTTGACAGTACACATGAGGCAATTTAAGCTCAGTTTTATTATAAGATACTAACAGGTTTATTTCAACTATTATATGCAATAAATCTAGCAAATTGTTCAATCTAAATTTTTGAACTCAGTGTCAGTGATTTTAAATCACTTTAGTCACTCTAAACAAATTTTTTTAAATTGTGGAAACCCCATTTTCTTTATAGTCTAATGTCACAATAACGAAAGTTAACCAAGTTATTGCCCATAAAAGATGAATATTTTAGTGCCAAGAATAAACAATAATGTTTGATTACACTGAAAAGTTGTGTGGATTTTAAAAGAAATTGCTTTCAATTATACAATGCATGCGGATCTTTGAAAAATGCATCAAGATTTTCAAGTGTGACTTTCACCCAGATATATCAATCATCCTCTCCCACTACTAGTGCAAGATTTCCAACTCACTTTCTTCAAATGTCCATAATTCAAAAGTCATTTGGAAGACTGCAGAAACTCAAGGCAACAGCTCACCCCTGCCTTCTCAAGGGCAGTTAAGGATGGGATTTAAATGCTGGCTACAATTCTCAAAACTCAAATGAAAAGAACCATCACTCTCTTTTAATCTTCAAAGCAACCCACTCTCTCCATTTCTGGGCAGCCAAATAAAATGACTAAGTATCATTCTCAGCCAATTGATTTTTTTTGCTGCTGCCACTTATTAAATGCTTTATGTTATACATTTTGGTTGACCAAAAGGTGGAAGAACAATTATTGCACTACATTCAACATCTGAGAAATTCGAGTTGTAGAGTAGGAGCTTGTTCTCACCTGGCCACAGACAGTGGTAAAGTTGATCACTCCTCCTGAACATGCTGAAACAATGCATGGAAGATGCTGATTATTTTCTCTCAACCAGACTGGTGTTCCCTGCAGCAAAGAAAATCAAAGTGTAAGAAAAGCTACCTTTGTTCCAGATAAATGTACAATTTGGATGCAATTACATTGTATAAATATTGAATAACATCATGTATTTCTCAACAAATGATAATTTGATCAGCTTATATGCAGCAAGGCAATAAAATGTTGGAATTCTTTCACTTTCATTCCAATTAACCAATCACTGAAATCTTGTATTATTATTATTATTATATTTGTAACAGGAGATAAATCTTTAACCAATTTCTCCACTTCCATTCTCAAATCTCTCCCGTCAGCTTCCGCATCATGAAAGTTAAAACCTCATGATGATAGAAACCTGTTGCTTCCTTAATGACTTTGAGGCTTGGCCATTATAACTGATCTCGTGGTAGCCGCTCATGTCCAATTCCAGCAGCAGTAGTGATCAAAAATGGGTGCAAGTACATTTGGCTGTTCTTACCAAGACTGCAAGACACTGCAACAACCAAGAACAACATCTATTTGACATTTCTAGTGAAGTTCACAGGCAATGGGGGGAACAATCTTACATCTAAGCAAGATCAATATCAACATTGCTTCTTTCTTCACAGATGTTGCCAGGAGTCCAGGACGATCTAATCTCCAGTATTGATTTTTTTCTGATTTAAGATTAAAATGGCCTTTGGTAATATACAAGGAACTAGTGAGACCATGTTTGTATTTGTCTTCTAATTTAAGGAAAACAGAAGAGACACTGAAAGCAGCTAAAGATTTCTGGACTAATAATTGGAATGTGCAGCTCATCTAATGGGGAAGGGCTAGTCTTGTATCTGATACGGTTCAGAAGAATGAGAGGAGACTCAATCGAAATGTACAAGATGCCGCGGGACTTGGATGGAGTGGATGTGCAGAAGTAGTTTCCTCTTATGAGAGAATCCAGATTTTTTTTTTGGGGAGGGAGGTCACCATTTCAAAATAAGGTATTATTGTTCATTTAAGATAAATAAGGCAAAATGTTTTCTCTTCCAGGGTCACAAATTTTTGCAATTGTCTTTGTTGAAGAGTGATGGAAACAGTCTTGGAATATTATTAAGGCAGAAACATAAATTGATTAAGGAAGTGAAAATTTACTGCAGGAATGTAGAGTGGAACTTACAGACAGATCAGCTGAGCTCTCATTAATTGGCTTGAGAGGCTGAGTGGCCTACACCTGCTCCCAATTCAGATACTCAATTAAAGAATGTTGTGTATAGGGTCCTATATCAATTAGTGCTTATTGCTTCAAGTTTTATTTTTGGTGACCAGATACTGCTTTCCTGTGCATTAGTGTACTCCTCTGAAAACAGTGCATAATAACTACTTAGCCTCAATGATATGCCAATAATTTCAGTTTAAGTTTCACTCTCAACAAGTATGTTTACCAAGCACAATGTCCACTCATAAAATGGTGTTTCTCTTCCAAAGGAAATCTCTGACTAAAGTAATTCACCAGTGACTTGTAGCTGATGAAGGTCAAGTTTTTGGCAGGAATGTCTTATTTCCCCTCTCTTCATTGCACATAATCTATATTGTTTTGTCTGCAGTTACTTGTCTGTAATGGAGCTGCAAGCTTTTCATTGTATCTGCACATGACAATGAACTGCAAATCACTCATGACTTTCACAACCAATGGCTGATATTTTATATTAAAGAAACCCTTGAACATCCTGCCTCTTAAACAGTTTATGCATATCATTTAGCTATACATGTTTAGAGTAAACAACTGCCTACCAGTTAATCAATTTATCTTCAGTTAACCTTAAAGATTATTTTTGGGTCAGAGTGCACTTTGTAGTCACATCTCCACAGAAATTTAGATGGAATTCAACGGAGAGAGTTAAGATCTTGCACTTCAGCGTGTGTCTGCTCTCACTCAAGATGATACATTCTAATTGGCAGCTTATTTCAAGCTTTTCCAGTTTGTAAGGAATCAATATTGAAAGAATATCAAAGTTTAAACAGTATGGGACATCTGGAGTGTCAGAGGCAGTGGTAGAAAGATATAAAAATGGAAGTGTTTGACAGATGCAGTTAAAATGGTCCTTGCGGACATGGTGGGCTGAAAGCTTGTTTGTGCTGTACAACTGACTCTCACCGAACTTGGACTTTGGCAACGTTTTGTCATTATGTCAATCCGCTGTACCTCTTCCATTGGTTTACTGCAGTCATTATGTTGCTTAAAATGTAGCCAATCCAATCAAAGATTTGAACTCTTAAATACCAAATAACAATTGTTATACAATAGTGGTGGTTCCGATTATTCCTCATCTATTACAGGGTCACTGGACACAGAATTCTCAGAGAATGGAACAGCTTGGGAGCAAATGTTTTTTTAAAAAACAAGCACCACTAATATAACAATTTTATAACATTAGTGACTTTTCATGCACTACAAACAGCTGAAAATCAAACAACATTGGACATTTATAAAAGAATTTTCTTTATAGATTCTACTAGAATTTCCACTGGATTCACTGATCAGTTTCACTCCTACCTTCCTCAACATCAATCATGCAAACCTGTCCAAGAGGCCAAGCAATGTGAAAAATTGAACATTTAAAACACCTACCCTGCATGGAATTAATCACCCAGGTGAGATTCTGCAGATTACTCCTGTCTGGGAGCCTTCAATTAAGCTCTTAAAAATGAATTGCAACTGTTCTTTTTTTAAAAAACGAAAAGACATGCTAGAGAAATAGCCTCTCAAAGTCCAATCCTATGTCCCCGCCATATGAGGTGGAAAATGGGCAAGAATGGCCAGCAGGGCTCTGGTGAAGCTATTTAGGCCAATCCCCTACCCAGTAGAAGCGATGGATGGCAGAAGTATTGATGAACTCTAACCATACCATTGACTTCAGGGGACGATGGAAACTGGAGGCCTATGGTCCACTTAGGAGCTCAGGGCCCCAGTAAGTACATAGAGAACCAAAAAGTATTTTTATTTCAAGGCTTTAAAACAACTTTGGAAAATGACTGCTCTACATTGATAAAGCCAAATGATTTAGCAAAAATTTCTTAGACATTTCCAGTTACATATTTAAATTGGGTTAATCATAGCTGGTACACTGGACAATTATTAAGTACTTTTCTTTATAAACCTAAGATATTATATACCAACTCTGTCCTTGAGCACATCAACAAGTGTGTAGATAGAGTAACATCACAAAAACAAATACAGTTTTCCTCAATCAGAAACCATGGATGAACAGAGAGGTTTGCCTCTTGCTCAAAGCCAGAGAATCAGCCTTCAGGTCTGGAGACCAGGAGGCTTACAGCTCAGCCAGGGCCAACCTGAGGAGGGGAATCTCTCAGGATAAACATACATACAAACAGAGAATCGAGGAGCATTTCAACTCCTTGGATTCCCAGCGCACATGGCATGGCATACAGATCATTACGGACTTCAAACCACCTAGTACTCCGCCCCCTTCCAGCTCTGCTTCCTCCCTGATGAACTCAATTACCTCAATGCTCGCTTTGACTGAGAGAACAGGGAGTTCACCCTCAAAGTGGATCTCCCACCTGGTGAACTGTCTCTCTCACTTTCCACCTCCGATGTTTGTGCCACCCTGAGCAGGGTGAACGTACGGAAGGCAGCTGGTCCGGATGGAATACCTGGCCGAGTGCTCAGAATCTATTCAGGGCAGTTGGCCGGGGTCTTCATGGACATTCTCAATCTGTCCTTGGCCCAGGCAGTCGTCTCCACAAGCTTCAGGATCACCACCAGTGTGCCAGTGCCAAAGCATTCCACTGCCATGGGCCTGAAAGACTTCCGCCCAGTTGCATTCACCCCCACCATTGCAAAGCGCTTTGAGACACTGGTTCTATCACATCTAAAATCCTGTCTGCCCACTAACCTGGACCCCCATCAATTTGCCTATCGCACCAACAGGTCAACAGAGGATGTCATCTCCACGGCACCTCACTCTGCCCTGACCCACCTGGACAGCCCCGACTCTTATGTCAGAATGCTGTTCATTGACTTTAGTTCGGTATTCAATATTGTGACCCCCTCCAAGCTGACTGGCAAACTTTGCCAGCTTGGTATCAGCTCATCCCTCTGCAATTGGGCCGTGGACTTTCTGACTAACAGACTCCAATCTGTTAAGTTAGACAACCTCTCCTCCTCCACTCTCACCCTGAACACCGACGTGCCTCAAGGCTGTGTGCTGAGCCCTCTTCTGTGCTCCCTTTTCACCTATGACTGCGTTCCTGTACATGGTTCTAATTCCATAATCAAGTTTGCAGACAACACCATAGTGATTGGCCTGATCAGAGGTGATGTTTGAGATGGGCTACAGGGATGAGGTCCAGCACCTGGCCGCGTGGTGTGCCAACAACAACCTGGCCCCTAACACCCAGAAGACCAAGGAAATAATTGTGGACCTTCAGGCATGCTAGGAGCCACACTCACGTCCCCATCTACATCAGTGGAGCTGTAGTGGAGCATGTATCAAGCTTCAAATTCCTTGGTGTCCACATTTCCGATGATCTCACCTGGTCCCTGAACTCCATCCTGATCAAAAAGGCACAACAGTGTCTTTATTTCCTGCGGAGCATCAAGAAAGCTCACCTCTATCCCAGGATATTGACGGATTTTTACCACTGTACCATTGAGACCATACTCACCAACTGCATCTCAGTGTGGTATGGCAACTGTCCCTATTCAGACCGCCAAGCACTCCAGCGGTGGTGAAAACTGCCCAGTGGATTACCGGCACCCAATTGCCCACCGTTGAGAACATCTACCATAAACGCTGCCTGGCCAGGGTGAAAAGCATCATCAAGGATGCATCTCACCCCAACCATGGACTTTTTACTCTCCTCTCATCCAGTAGGCACTACAGGAGCCTCCGCTCCCGCACCAGCAGGCACAGAAAGAGCTTCTTCTCTGAGGCTATGACCCTGCTGAACCTCACATCACAGCGCTGAGCAGTATTGCACCCACATTGTACTGTCTCAGTACTTTTATATTTGTCTGCTGTAGCACTTACTTTTATTTGCAGTTATTTTGTAAATAACATTATTCTTTTGCACTGCTGGTTAGATGCTAATTGCATTTCACTGGCTTTGTATCTGCTCGAGCTACCTCCACTTCCACTGCAGCACCTACCCTCATGTCTCCCACATGTGGGCGAGCTTTCAGGGCCCGGATTGGCCTCACCAGTCACCTCCGGACCCACAGTCACAAACCCTCCACCTGACAGAAGTCTTCGACTCCAAAGAACGAACAACATCTGTACTCGGCGCAATGACAATAAAGTTGAATCTAATCTAATACTTGGCAATACACACAAAATGCTGGTGGAACGCAGCAGACCAGGCAGCATCTATAGTACAGTTGATGTTTCCGGTCGAGACCCTTCGTCAGGACTAACTAAAAGAAGAGATAGTAAGAGATTTGAAAGTGGAAGGGGGAGGGAGAGATCCAAAATGAAAGGAGAAGACAGGAGGGTGAGGGATGAAGCTAAGAGCTGGGAAGTTGATTGGCAAAAAGGGATTCAAGGCTGGAGAAGGGAGAGGATCATGGGATGGGAGGCCAAGGGAGAAAGAAAGGGGGAGGGGAGCACCAGAGGGGGATGGAGAACAGGCAAGGAGTAATTTTGAGAGGGACGGAGAGAGAGAGAGAGAAAAAGAGAGAAAAGAAAAAAGGGGGAAATAATAAATAAGGGATGGGGTAAGAAAGGGAGGGGGGCATTAACAGAAGTTAGAGAAATCAATGTTCATGCCATCAGGTTGGAGGCTACCCAGACAGGATATAAGGTGTTATTTCTCCAACCTGAGTGTGGCTTCATCTTGACTGTAGAGGAGGCCATGGATAGACATATCAGAATGGGAATGGGACGTGGAATTAAAATGTGTGGCCACTGGGAGATCCTGCTTTCTCTGGCGGACAGAGCGTAGGTGTTCAGCGAAACGGTCTCCCAGTCTGCGTCGGGTCTCACCAATATATAGAAGGCCACACCGGGAGTACAAGATGCAGTATATCACGGGCAGGGAGATTGGTGGGAAGGGATGGGGGGATGAATGGACAAGTCCCTGCGGAAAGCAGAAAGAGGTGGGGGAGGGGAGATGTGCTTGGTAGTGGCATCCTGTTGGGGGTGGTAGAAGTTACGGAGAATTATATGTTGGACCCGGAGGCTGGTGGGGAGGTAGGTGAGGAAAAGGGGAACCCTATCCTGAGTGGAGTGGTGGGACTGCCTGGCCTGCTGTGTTCCACCAGCATTTTGAGTGCGTTGCTTGAATTTCCAGCATCTGCAGATTTCCTCGTGTTTGCGTAATATTGGCAATGTTAAGAACAGTCAGATTATAAGTCTTGAGTATTACAGACATTTCTTTCATGCAAGTTTAAAATACTGTATCATCCATTCATGGAAACATGTACAATTGTGATGAGAATCTAGGCTTCAGCAAAAATCTAGTTCAGTATGCCTTTGCAAAAGCCAAATTCCCTGATATTAAAAACTTCACATTAGGGTAAAACTGGAAATTGAGGCCATTCTTTAGTTTAATAAATATTCCATACATGGCAGACCTAGGAACAGAAGGACTTACGCAGGGCAAATACACTGGAATCTAAATGAGACACCAGAGATCAGTGACACAGCACGACTAGGACATCTGGCCTGTATTCATTAAGTTTAGAGATAGGCTGGAAAAGACCACAACAAAATAATGAGTGCCCTTCAAAGAAGAGAGGTTCAGATAGATCCCTGTGTGAGGAACACAGCTGGGAAAGTTTGGGGAGTGAAAGCAGAATGTTTCTGAGTGGTAAACATATAAAGTATGATAAAACAGGAACAAACCAAGTGACAAACAGCTTCAGTTGATAATTAAAATGAGAATAAGGCTGAATGTAGAAAACTTCCTGGTGTCACAATTCACTGGCAAAATAGGACAGCTGATTCTTTCAAAGGCAGAGTACGCTTTATGATTAACTTCCCATGGTGCAGAAATGTGGTGTTTGTCCCAGTCCTGCTCACTTGACCTGGAACATCTAGCAATCAACTGTCATGCATCTTACCTGCTATGGGAGTTTTCAACTATCATCTTGGTAACGGTGTACATCCACCTCAGGCCATAGCAAACAGGCTCTGGACTAGGGGTTCCCAAATGTGGGGGTCCACAAACCCCTTGGTTAACAGTATGAAAAAGGTTGGGGACCCTTGCTCCAGACAAACTGAACGACATAATCAACAGACGTGAAACAACACACCCTGGTGCCTTTCCCATCATCTTCTGGGGTTTTAACCAGGCCAGCTTGAACAAGTCCCTACTTAATTATCACCCTCATATCACTTGTTCCCCAGTTGTTATTGACTTCAACAAAACCTGTGTCCATGAGTGTATGCCTATGAATCAAAAGCCATGGATGAACCAGGAGATTCACATTCTGCCGAGGGGTAGACCTGATCCAGGACTATAAAAGGCCAGGTACGACTTACAGTGGGCTATCTTGAGAGCAAAAGAACAATCTGAGTGAAGCTGGAGGCGGAGTCTGATGCATGTCAACTCTGGCAGGGTTTGCAGACTATTACTCCCTACAAAGTGAAACCTAACTCATGAATGGCAGTGATGCTTCACTACAGATGAGCTCACTTTGAGTACAAAACTATGGCTTGCAGCATTCAGTAACCGAGTGATGCCTGTCTTGGAGACCGACGTCAGAGCGTCTTTCGTCAAGAGGATGAACCCTCAAAGGGACATGCTCCATTGGTGTACCTGGTAGTGCTCTGAAGATCTGCGCCAACACGTTCATAGTCATTTACAATCTCTCATTGCTGCAGTCGGAAGATCCCACTGCAGCTAACACTGTAGGTAACTAGTATAGCAGAGCCCAGGAAGAGCAGGGTGAGCTGACCTAACGACCATCGTCCAGTAGTACTGACATCTACAGTGAAGTGCTTTGAGATACTAGTCATGGCTAAAGTCAACCCGTCTCAGCAAGGATCTGGACCCACTGCAACTTGCTTATTGCCTCAGTAGGTAGGTACGTGTATATACACACACACACACACACTAGCAGAGAAAAATATAATAATAAAACAAAAATAGTAAACAAGTAAATCAGTTACAGCATACATATATTGAATAGTTTTAAAAACATGCAAAAACAGAAATACTGTACACTATAAAAAGTGAGGTAGTGTCCAAAGATTCAATGCCCATTTAGGAATTGGATGGCAGAGGGGAAGAAGCTGTTCCTGAATCGCTGAGTGTGTGCCTTCAGGTTTCTGGACCTCCTACCTGATGGTAATAGTGAGAAAAGGGCATGCCCTGGGTGCTGGAGGTCCTTAATAATGGACGCTGCCTTTCCAAGACACCACTCCCTAAAGGTGTCCTGGGTACTTTGTAGGCTGGTGCCCAAGATGGAGCTGACTAGATTTACAACCTTCTGCAGCTTCTTTCAGTCCTGTGCAGTAGCCCCTCCATACCAGACAGTGATGCAGCCTGTCAGAATGGTCTCCACAGTACAAAGTTTTTGATTATTTGTTGACGTGCCAAATCTCTTCATACTCCTAACAAAGTGTAGCCGCTGTCTTGCCTTATAACTACATTGAACTGTTGGAATCAGGTTAGATCCTCGGAGATCTTGACACCCAGGAACCTGAAACTGCTCACTCTCTCCACTCCTGAATCAATTAACAGCTAACACATGCAGGGAACCCAGAAGTCTTCCATGTGCCTATACATAATAAACAGATAGCAATGGATGGTGTAGACCAAACTGGTAATTTATACTTTGGGATGGAAGTTAACATTGTTTTAAAAAGTCTGTTTACCAAAGAAGACATAGCCAAGATCTCAGTAAAAAGGTGAAGCAGTTGAGATGGTGGATGGTGCAGCAGGTAGAGCTAAATTATAAACATTTAAACTTAATTGTATTCATATTTTATAATTCCATTGTTGAAACCAAAATATTAAGAAAGGTAGTGGACAGGAGTCATGTAGCTTCTCATTTGAAATTTCACAACAGCACAATACATAAACACCTAACCATTTTCTACATTTCAACCCAAGTCATTGAACAAATTTCCTACTATATTATACACAAATAGCCCAGAATAACTAGATCAAATGCAAATCCTTAACACTGAGCAGGAGAACAAAACAGCAGCCAGTTTCACAATCCATCTTCCTCTTCTCCACTGTGCTAAATTTCAGTGGAACTGCTAATTGTTCGTGCCTTTGGCAAAATCCCATTGTCCTCCCACAATTTCTTAAAGAATGAGTCTTTGAACTCATCTTTTCAAAGGAACTTCTCCATTTGGAAAGATTGAAGTAATTTCTAACTACAGTTGAATTACATCTGTTAAGTCTTATCCTATTGTAGGCCACATGACACAGACTTCCTATGCTAACAGACACTAAAGCCAACATATGTGATCTACACAGCTTTGTCCCATGAATGCAGTTCTTTCCACTTCACACTTCATTGGAATATATTTGAATCCTGAATCACAAAGAATTCTCAATCACTTAAAACCTTAAGAATCAATAACAGGTAAACTATTCAGTTAACTAAGGCTACATCCACACTACACAGGATAAATCTGTAACCGGAGCTTTTTCTCTTCATTTTTACCCTTCGTCCACACTAAAATGGTGTTTTCGTCCCCCGAAACCAGAGCTTTTCAGAAACACTCTCCAAAGTGTGTATTTCTGAAAACGCCAGATCAGTGTGGATGGGGTAACTGGAGACTTTTGAAAACGCTGTCAGACGGCAGCGCACTATTTCATTGTTTTCTTGAACGCAACCTAACAATTTCAGAACAGACGGCAACGAGACTGACGCCAGAAGAGTTAGAAATGTACTCACCAAATACTTTGACCCATAACTTACTGAATAAATAAGTATACTCACTTTACCGTTTTCTGTCCTTGCTCGTATGAAGGTGGTTTACCTATTTAGCAAATACTTCTCTGACAATAGATGTGTAACAGTCTAATGTAACATTGTATGGAAATACAAGATAACACTGATGCAGACATGTTTTACACATTTAACAAGGTGCTTTATTAATGCAACAGAGTTAGTCAGTTTTTCCAATGTTCATCGTCAGCCGGGTCAATCTGTCCGTGAACTCCCTGTCGGTTGCCTCCATATGCTCCAGTATTTGTTTTTTTTTACTTTTAAGTTCTCCTGAGCAAAAGCCAACAGCTGTCCGTCATTTTAAGTTGTAACTACACAAATGGGCACTTTTACGGCGAGATTTGACACCAAACATGTCGCTTGTTTACGGTAGATGTGTCCTGCGCATGCAGAGGAGGAGGAGATTCGCCAAAGTCTCCATTTCAATGTGGATAGAGATATTTTTAAAAGCACATAGTGTGGATGCCTATTGTTTTTATGGGAAACCGGTGTTTTCAAAATTATCCGGTCTAGTGTGGATAATCAATAAACTATTCCTGGGGGCAATGAATGGGTTATATTTTTATTGATGTCTATAAAATCAGAAAATACCTACACATACAAAAAAATCACTGTATTTGGTATCCATTCCTCCAGTGTTGTAAATGATTGGCATCAAAAACACACAAGACTAGGAAGAAGACTATCACTAAAAGCAGAAAGTAAGAGAGAGGGAGCACACACAAAATGTTGGAGGAACTTGGCTAGTCCTGTTAAGACCATAGACCAGAAGATATAGGAGCAGAATTAGGCCATTTGGCCTATCTAGCCTGCTCACCCATTTCATCATGGCTGGTCCAGTTTTCCCCTCTGCCCCAATCTTTTGTTTTCTCTTCATGGCTTGACAATTAAGAATAAATCAACCTCTGCCTTACATATATTAAGGACTTGGCCTCGACAACTGCCCGCAGCAAAAAAATCCAGAGATTCCCCATTTTCTGGCTAAATAAATTCCTCATCTTCGTTCAAAATGGAGGCCTCTCTATTCCAAGTTTGTGTCCTCTGGCCTTAACTGTCCCACCATAGAAAATATCCTAACCATGTTCACTCTATCAAGGCCTTTCACCATTCGAGGGGCTTCAATGAGCTCACCCCTCATTCTGCTGAATTCTAGTGATACAGGCCCAGAGCATTAAATGCTCTTCATACGACAAGCCATTCAATCCTGGAATCATTTTTGTGAACACCCTTTGAACCTTCTGCAATTTCAACACATCCCTTCTAAGATTAGGGGCCCAAAACTGCTACAATACTCCAACAACACACACAAAATGCTGTGTTCGACCAGCATTTTGTGTGTTGTTTGAATTTCCAGCATCTGCAGATTTTGTCATGTTTGCTCACAATACTCCAAGTCAGTCCTTACTAGTGCTTTATAAAGTTTCAACATTACATCCTTGCTTTTAAATTCTAGTCCTCCCTGTTTCCCGATGGCCTACCATTGTGCAATGAACCAGTTTTAACTAAAGTAAAGGAACCCTTAGTAAGCAGTGATGATAAAATGACAGAATTCACCCTGCAATTTGAGGGAGAAGCTAAAGTCAGATGTATCAGTATTATAGAGTAAAGCAAATTACAGAGGCATGAAAGAGCAATGACTAGAGTTTCTGAGAGCAACTCGAAAGGCGTAGGATAGATACATCCCAAAGAAGAGGAAGCATTCTAAAGACAGGACAACATAACTATGGCTGACAAGGGAAGTCAAAGCCAACATAAAAGCTTATGATGGCTTTGGAAATGGTGCTTAGGAAACTGAAAGGTCTGAAGGTAGATAAGTCACCTGGACCAAATGGACTACATCCAATTTTCTGAAATAGGTAGCTGAATAGATTGTGGAGACAATAGTAATCCTTCAAGAATCACTAGACTCTTTGGCAAGGTACTTTCTGGACAGGAAGATTGCAAATGTCACTTCACTCTTCAAGAACGGAAGGAGATAGAAGAAAATAAATTATAGGCCAGTTAGCCTGACCGTGGTTGGGATGATGTTGGAGTCAATTAGTAAGAATGAGGTCTCAAGGTACTTGGAGGCACATGATAAAACAGGCCAAAGTCAGCATGGTTTCCTCTCATGAAATCTTGCCTGACAAATCTATTAGAATTCTTTGAAGAAAATACAAGCATGATAGACAAAGGAGAAATGGCAGATGTTGTGTACTTGGATTTTCAGAAGGCCTTTGACAAGGTGCTGCACATGAGGTGGCTTAACAAGTATTTCCTGGTATTACAGGAAAGATACCAGCAAGGATAGAGGATTGGCAGGGAGGTAAATTGAGATATTTCTGATTGGCTGCCAGTGACTAGTGAGAGGTGTTAGAACCGCTGCTTTTTACATTGTACGTTAGTGATTTGGATGATGGTATTGATAATTTTGTGGCCACGTTTGCGGACAATATAAAGAGGGGCAGGTAGTGTTGAGGAAGCAGGGAGACTGCAGAAGAACTTGTAGAATGGGCAAAGAAGTGGCACAGGGAATACAGTGTCGGGAAGTGCATCGTCATGCACTTTGGTAGGAAGAATAAGAGCATAGACTATTTTCTAAAGGAGAGAAAATTCAAAAATTCAAGTTGCAAAGGGACATGGGAGTACTCGTGCAGGATTCCCTAAAGGTTAATTTGCAGGCTGAGTCAATAGTGAGAAAGGCAAATGCAATGTTAGCATACATTTTGAGAGGACAAGAATATAAAAGCAAGGATTTCTCACTTGAAGTATTCATAAGTTTTTTGGGCCCCTTCCTTTGACAATGGAGATTTTCATGGGAGGTTCATGAGCAAAGTTCCCTCCACTTTGTAATGACCAGTGCACACAAAAACCGTGTGCTGTGCAGCTTTTTGCCAAGTGACAACATGTGTGAACTGAATAATTTCTTCAATAAAAAGTTAAGTAAGCCAGTTTTAAAATCTGCACACAAATCATCAAACTTCATGTTGGCAACATCAGACACTGGAAAAGGAAATGTGATTGTATGATTGTGAAATATACTCAACATGCCAACGAGGTAGAAGGCGACAACCTTTGTGTGCAGTTTAAATTCCTTTGTGTGCTAGTTAGCAAAGGACCTGTGCATGCACACACACCTTAGAGGGAAGACTGCTCATGAGAATCATTCCGGGAATGAAAGGTTTATCATATGAGGAGTGATTGATGGCTCTGGGCCTTCACTCATTGGAAGTTAGAAGGTGGTGGTGGGGGGGGGGGGGGGTTCTTACTGAAACCTATTGAATGTTGTAAGGTCTTGATGAGGGGTTCCCAAACCTTTGCTTAATTGTAGGGGGCCATGGCTTAATAAATGTTGGGAACTCCTGGCCTAGATAGAGTGGATATGGAGAGGATGCCTCCTGTGGTGGGAGAATCTAGGACCAAGGGTCTCAGAACAGAGGGATGTCCTTTCAGAATGGAGACGAGGAGGAACTTATTAAGCCAAAGAGTGGTGAATATATGGAATCTATTGCCACAGGGGGCTGGGGAGACCTGGTCTTTGGGTGTATTTATGGCAGAGGTTGATAGGTTCTTGATTAATCAGGACATTAAAGGTTATGGGGAGAAGGCAGGAGAATGGGGTTAAGAGATTAGGTATAGGTATTTGCTTATTAATGCAATTAACTAATCAGCTAATCACAAGGCAACAATGCAATGTATAATAAAAGCATTTAGCAGTGGTCAAGAGGTTCACTTGTTAGAGCAAACATCAGAAGGTGGAAGCAATTTGATCTAAATGACTCTAAACACAGAATAATTGTTGGTGCCAGATGGGGTGATTTAAATATCTCAGAAAAATGAGCTCCTAGGATTTTCATGTACAACAATCTCTAGAATTGATAGAGAAGGGTACGAAAAAACAAAAAAGATCAGTGAAAGGCAGTTCTATAGAAGAAAACATCTCATCAATGTGGGGAGGTCAGAGAATGGCCAGACTGGTTTAAGGCGACTGTAACATAAATAACAACATGTTACAACAGAATGCACAAAACATCAACCTTGAATTGGATGAGCACCACAGGCAAAGACAACGGGCATACTCAGTGGCCACTTTATTAGGTACAGAAGATGCCTAACAAACTAGCCACTGAGTGTATATCCTAATGTATTCTTTGACAGTCCTTTATACTGTCTCTAACTACACCAATCTTCATGTCACCTGCAAACTTGCTTCTCCACCCATCTACAAAGCATTGGGACTGGTTGCTGTGAACCCACAGTCCTGCAGGAGTGTGCTGAGCAGCTGTGTGGAGTTCTCCAGCGCATTTTCAATCTCAGCCTGGAAAGGGTCCCGACTGTGTGAAAAACATGTGTGGTCCCAGTACTCAAAAAGCTCTTGTAAGTACTACACCTGTCCCTACACCTCCACTCTTACCACCATTCAGGGCCCTAAACAGTCCTTCCAGGTGAGGCAACACTTCACTTGTGAGTCTGTTGGGGTAATCCATTGCATCCGGTGCTCCTGGTGTGGCCTCCTCTACATCGGCGAGACCCAACGCAGATTGGGGGACCGCTTCGTCGAGCATCTCCGCTCTGTCCATCACAACAGACAGGATCTCCCAGTTGCCACTCTCTTCAATTCTCCTTCACATTCCCATTCGGATATGTCCATACATGGCCCCCTCTACTGCCATGATGAGGCCAAACTCAGGTTGGAGGAGCAACACCTCATATACCGTCTGGGTAGCCTCCAGCCCCTTGGCATGAACTTTGAATTCTCCAACTTCTGGTAATTCCCTCCTTCTCCCTTCCCCCATTCCAGTTTCACTCTGCCTCCTCCTCCAGCTGCCTATTGCCTCTCTCATGATTCTGGCTTCTTCTTCTACACAGTGCTTTCCCCTTACATTCCTTCTTCAACTTTCCTGCCTATCCCCTCCCTGCTTCCCCTCCCCCGAGCCTTGATCTTTCCTTTTACTGGTTTTTCACCTGGCACTTACCAGCCTTCTCCTTCCCATCCTCCCCCCACCTTCTTTATAGGGCCCTTGCCCCCTCCCTCTTTAGTCCTGATGAAGGGTCTCAGCCTGAAAATTTGACTGCTTGTTTCCACAGATGCTGCCCGACCTGCTGAGTTCCTGTACCTGTCCAAAAGTCTCTTAAAGACCCTATCGTATCCTGAAGACCCTAGAGATGCTGGTCCTGGCTCATTTCCAACCCCCTGATTAAATCAATCCTTGATCCCCTGTAGTTTTCCTACCAAGAGCACATTGCAGTCAGCAATGTTGTCATCTATCTGCTGAACAGAGGCTACTCCCATTTGGGTAAGCAGGGCAGCAGTGCGAGGAGATGTTTTTTGATTTCTCAAGTACCTTCAATACCATACAGCCCTCATTGCTGGAGGAAAAGCTCTGTTCAATGCAGGTTGACATTGTACCTTGGATAATGGACTACCTGACTGGCAGACCACAGCTTGTGCAGCTTCAGAGATGTGCATCAAACCTGGCTCAAAGCAGCACTGGGCCCCACAAAGGACTATATTATCTCCCTTCCTGTTTAACCTGTATACCTCAGACCTTAGATACAACAGTTATTTCATCTGCAGAAATTTTCTGATGACTCAGCAATAGTTGGGTGTATAAAGGATGGGAGGACTGTGTCAAATGGTGCAAGTTGAATCATCTGCAAGATCAGTAAGGCAAAGGAGATGGCGATGAGCTTCAGGGAGACTAAGCCTGCACTGCTCCCTGTTACTATTGATAGCGAGGACGTGGATGTCATGAGGACCTACAAGTACCTGGGGGTGCACCTGGATGACAGACTTGAGTGGAGCACCAACATACAAGAAGGAGCAGAGTCATGTCTACTTCCTAAGGAGACTGAGGGCCTTTGGAATATGCAGGCTTCTCCTTCACACGTTCTGCCAGTCTGATGTCACCAGTACCATCTTCTATGCAGTGGTGTGCTGGGAAATTACATCAACATAAATGATGCCAACAGGATCAATAAACTGTCTGGAAACATAGGCTCTGTTATAGGAGTCAAACTGGACACACTGGAGGCCGTGGTAGAACAAAGGACCCAAAAGAAAATTCTGCCAATTCTGGACAATGTTTCTCACCCTCTGCATGCCACCTTGGCTGAACAGAGGAGCATTTTTAGTAATCCACCAAGACAACCGTGTTGCTCCAACGAAGGTTCTTCTTCCCATCGGTTATATAATGAGTCAACCTATAGCTGGGAAAGTGACGAATCCCTTCTGTTTTTATTCTTTCTACTTCTCTTCTAATATTTATATCTGTGCACTTGTAACGCTATAGTGGCACTATAATTTCCTTTGAGATAAATAATCTATCAGAGGTCTTAGCAGCAGTACTTTTAGAATTCCACTGATCAGACTTTCAGCCAGACTAACAGCCTTCCACTTTCACTTTCTTCTATGAGCAAGCCATTTCTGAATCCAAACTTTCACCCTGAATGCCTTGCATCTTTACCTTCCGAATCATCACAACCAAATGCCTCATTAAAATTTGTGTAGGTAACATCCATGACCTCATCAAGAACCTTCATCACACTTCCCAAAATGTTTAGTCAAGTTTAAGTCCTGATGAAGGGTCTCGGCCCGAAACGTTGACTGCTCGTTTCCACTGATGCTGTCCGACCTGCTGAGTTCCTTCAGCGTGTTGTAAGGTACGAGTTTGCTCACAAAAAGTCATTATGACTCTCCCCGAGAAGGCTGTGCCTTTTCAAAAGGTCACGAATCTTAACTTGTTGTATCCTCTCCAATAGCTTTCCTACCACTGACGCAAGGCTTACTGACCTGTAAGTACTTGGATTATTCCCATTCATTTTCTTGAATAAAGCACAATATTTCCTAGTATTCTATCAGCTAGAACCAGTTCTGTTGCTAGTGAGGTCACAAAAGACACAGCAATCTCATTATTTATTTTAAAATTCTGGGTATATGCCAGCAGGCTATGGGGACCTATCCCCCTTAAATACTGCCTGACCCCCAAAACCATTGAATCTCTGTCTTGCTCAGTTTATAACACATTCATTGATTCTGCCGAGAGAAGATATTCTTAGTAAAGCATTGACAAAGTCTCATTTGCATCCCAACACATTTCAAATTATAATCAGCAACTTTAATTAGGCCTGTTTGAAGAAAACCCCACCCAATTATCACCAGCATATAATCTCTTGCACTAAAGGTCCCCACACACTAGACCACAGCTACAACTACGATAAGGAATACCTATTGCTCCTTTCAAGAACGCATTTTGAGCTGTACTCCTGCCACCTGCAAATAGACAGAGCTTAAAGGGCAAGGCTCCAGAGATCAAGACAACCAATGGGAGGCCAAGGAATGGTTACAGGACTACCTTAGGACAGTGTTCAAGGTATCTGAGGACCTGAATGACTACACCAGGGTCATTATAGACCATTAAAATAGCCATGAATGAGTGTGTCCTCACAAAATCATTCAGGGTTTACCACAGTCAGAATCCCTGAATGTACAATGAAATCTGGAACCTGCTGAGAGCCAGATCAGAGGCATTCAAGTCTGAAGATCAAGAATGTTACAAAAGGTGTAGATATGATCTCCAGAAAGCCATCTCTTTGGAGATTCTGGAGTAGAATGGACTTGACAGCTGTGACAGGGTTTTAATGTCATAACCTCCTACAAAGTTAATTGTTGCAACATAGGGGACAGCAGAGTTTTACTTCCAAATGAGCTCAATGCCTGCTATGCTTGCTTTGACCACCAGAACAGGGATGAACCTTCAAGCACTCCCATGACTCTCGATGATTCTTTGGTCTCGGTATCTGAAGTTGACATGCAGGCTGCCTTCAAGAGAATGAATCCAGGGAAAGCATACAGTTTGGACAGAGGATCTGGCCGAGTACTAAAGACCTGTTCCGACCTTCAATCATACTGGCACCCAAGAGCGTGGTAATCTGTTGAAATGACTATCATCCAGTGGCACATACATCCACAATAGCAAAGTGTTTTGAGAGATTGGTGTTGAATGTCTGAATGGTGATTTGGATCTGCACCAATTCCCCTACTGAAGCAACTGTCATCTTGTTGGCTCTTTAAACAATGCTACAACATCAGGACAGCAAAGATGCATACATCAGAATGTTTTTTTTTCGATTACAGCTCAGGCGTTTAACAGCATCATCCCTTCAAAACTAATCAGTGAACTCCAAAACCTGGGCCTCAATATCCATTTGTGCAATTGTATCCTAGGTTTCCCAACTACTAGACCCCAGTCAGTTTGGACTGGGAAAAACATCTCCTCCACAATCTCCATTAGCACAGGAGCATAGCAGAGATGTGTACTTAGCCCCCTGCTCTACTCACTTTACACCGATGACTGTGTGGCTAAGTAAACCTCCAACATCATTTACAAGTTTGCTAAGGAGGCCATTGTTGTGGGCTGTAACAGAGCTAGTGATGAATCAGCATACAAGAGGGAGACGGAAAAACTTGGCTGAGTGGTGCAATAACAACCACCTCTCCCTCAATGTCAATAAAACTAAAACAGATTGTAGACTTCCGGAGAGGGAAACTAGAGGTTCATGAGCCTCTGAGGTGGAGAGGGTCAGTAACTTTAAATATCTGGGTGCCACTATCTCAGAAGATCTATCCTGGACCCATCATATAAATATTATTGAGAAGAAAGCATGGCAGCACCTCTACTTCCTCAGGAATCTGCGGAGGTTCAGCAGGTCATCAAAAGCCTTGGCAAACTTCTTTAGGTGTGTGGTGAAAAGTGTGCTGACTGGCTACATCATGGCCTGGTATGGGAACACCAATGCCTTTGAACAGAAAATCCTTCACAAGGTAGTGAATTCACCCCAGTACATCACAGGTAAAACCCTTCCAACCACTGAACACGTCCACATGCCATAGAGAAGCTGCATCCAAAGATCCTCACCACCCAGGCCATGCTCTTTTCTCACTGTTGCCACCAGGTAGAAGGTAAAAATACCTCAGGACTCACACCACCAGGATCAAGAACAGTTACTAGACCTCAACCATCAGGCTCTTAAACAAAAGGGAATAACTACACTCAATTAAGGGTTCTGATATATTGTTATTTCATGTTCATTATTTATTGCTATTTCTAATATCTGCATTTGCATAGGTTACAGTTCACAGTCCCTGATGTTTACAGTTACGGTTCTATAGATTTGCCAAGTATGCCCACAGAAAAGAATGTCAGGATTGCATGTGATGACATGTACATACTCTGATAATACTTTTTACTTTGAACTTTGTCACTGTAGCAAAGGCAAATCTTACCCAGCATCTCTGCTGAAAAGGTTGATAGAGTGGATGTGGAGAGGATGTTTCCGATGGTGGGACAGTCTAAGACCAGAGGACACAGCCTCAGAATAGAGGGGCACCCTTTTAGAACAGAGAGGAGAACGACTTTCTTTAGTCAGAGAGTGGTGAATCTGTGGAATTCTTTGCCACAGGCAGCAGTGAAGGTCAAGTCTTGATGTATATTTAAGGCAGATGTTGATAGATTCTTGATTGATCAGGGCATGAAAGGATATGGGGAGAAGGCAGAAAATTGAGGAAAAATTGGATCAGCCATGATGAAATGGCAGAGCAGATTTCATGTGCCAAGTGACCTAATTCTGCTCCTATATCTTATGGTCTTACCATTTGTCCAATGGGTGCCAGACAGGCTCAGTTTACCAACAATCAGCTGCTAACTGCTGCCTTCCTGATGCTGGATTACACTATCAGCACAGGTCTCAAGTGTGAACAACAAACTTCCCTCCTGCAGATTACAAAACCGTCTTCTGCCTCATCCTGGGGATGTGCCATAAATCCTGCGTACAAACTTCAACTGTCCAGTCTCAGGCATTTGTCTTCCAGTAGTGCCCTCATGGATGTCCCAGACAACTGGGTCCCAGAAGGGGATGCAGTCTGAACAAGGACAGTCAGGTGCACCCCCCCCACCACCATCGTCTCCTCCACCACCTTCCTCAAACTGGTTGAAACCACGAGGGGAGCCATGTTTAGGAATGGCAAGCTAAACAAAGGCTCTTGAAGGGTGGGCACAGTGGGAAATGCACGAAGGATGTTGATTAACACCTGCTTGAAGGTGTTTTTTTTGCTTATGACACTTGCTTCTGCTTTTGTGTTCTTCTTAGAGGGGTACAGAGATAGTCATCAGGGTGTGGAGAAAACAGCCAGTTTAAAGAGTTGTCTGGATTCATTGGCAGTCATGGTACTTTAATCATCAGGATGTTATCAGTTGTTGATCATGGCTGGCTCCCTTTCTTTACCTCACCCTGCTGATGCATAGCAGATCACTTCCGATATGGCCAAGTTCCTTGTACAGATGGAAACCAGACTGCAATAGTAATGGAACTGGCATCAACGGAGGAAATGAGCTGTCACTCAGGAAGGAAGCATTCCCCCCCCACCCCAAGTGAGGATATAGTGTGACTTGGAGTCTGCCCTGCAGGTGTTCAATTGTTTGGCCTTTATTGGTAGAACAATTTGCTTTCTTCCTTTGTGCTGGGAAGGAAATATCCATGAGGTGCCGTCATTTTTTTCCACACAAGTTAGAGCTCAGTGCACATCACACCACTATTGACTATAGTGATAAGTCAGGGTAGTCATCACTGTTTGAAATAAAGTAGGCCATTGCTTGATGCGGCAAGGCACGATACCTTTTGAATTCATGAAACTACGATAAAAGTATCCTTGGTTTGCAAAAACCTTTGCATACTAAAATTTTAGTCACACCACTACATCCATCCATACCATTGTAATGGGAGGTGTCCACTTGCTGATACAGAACTTCAAGATGCTGATCTAGAGGAGAATGAAACACGATAATGCCATTCATTTTCATGAGGACCTGGTGTGGCTTGATGTATGTCAGTTTACTAAACCTGAAAAGTGCCATATTAACTCACTGCTTGAAATTCCAAAGCCATGAGGTAGCAAGGATTACCAGTGTTGGGTGAAGCAATGCCTCACTTTGGATGCAGTTATTGAAGTGGAAGTCCTCAAGAGAAACATCAGAATACATTTTTAATCTGACCACCATTATTCTCCTCTCCCTGCTGTGGGTGCTCATAATCATACAGCTTGTAGGAGGTTCTGGTGAAAGACAAGACCCTACCCCCACAACACATACTTTTCCTGTAGATCACATCGCTGGTCCAGTGCTGGGAATGGAAGACAGATTACATTCAAGAGTTGCTAGAGAAAGTCAGCTCTTTTTTTTCTGTTCCAGATTTCAGCAACTGCCATCTTGTGTTATATACAAGAGGTAGTTCTTGGAACAGGATTTTTAAAAAATAGTTCATTGTCAACATACAAGCCAACCCTCACCATCTAGGGACTCGAAGTGTTTTGCTACATTCTCCTGGCAATGCTTCTGCCACCATTCAATCAATTCCTTGACCTCATTTAGGGATGATAACATTTTCAAAGTGTATGAACTCTTCAAGCAGTTCTGATATATCAAATTGGATCAGTTGCTGGTCTCTCTTGCAAACCCAGCTCAATACATGTAGGGTCTTGATTACATAAAAACATCTGTGGAGGAGTACCACTCCCTTGTCAGAAGGCTGTGGGTTCACCAGAGTCTGGCACTTCTCAGAGCTGCTGTCATTTAGATGACTTGTCAAACTGATGGTCTGATTTTACAGTCCTCTGGAAAATGCAGAAGCTGCCTTCAACTGAAGTCCCAAATACAAGAGCAAATTGGCAGTTTGGTTTTACATCTAAGAGCCATTGAGAAAAGAGGAGGCTGGAGTGGAAAATTGTCTACTGTTTCACAAAAATCTGTTTATATTTCTGTCCCAATCACCGTTGAGCGATTGCATTTGGTTTTAGTTATTCAAAGCAATTTCTATAGACTATAGTAGGAAATCTGGTCAGTGACTTAGGTTGAAGGCCAATATACTTGGATATTCATAAATTGTACCATTATGAAATTTCATACCATAATGATATGAATTAGCATTAGGAGTAGGGTACTTGCTTCATAAAAAGGAAGAACATGTCAGGTATTAACAGCTGGTAACCAATGAGCCCTTTGAGGCAGAAAGGAGATATAGGAGTGAACTTAGGGCCACAAAATGATCTTGACCAGGATGAATTCTAAACCCTTTAAAGTGCATTAAGAATCAAGAGCGGCGAGGACTCTGAAGTAATGGTCAAGGGAGGCAGAAGGGCGTGTACAGGACTGCTTTGAAACAGTGGACTGAATTATATTCAGAGATTCATCTTTGGATGTGAATGAATATAACGCAGTTGACACTCACTTCATCAAGACCAGTGTGTGCCTTTGAAAACATACTATATATACGCAACCAAAAGCTATGGATGGACTAGATGTACAGTTTGCTGAGGTCTAGATCTGTGATGTTCAAGACTGGTCATCCAGAACTCTACAGAAGGGGCAGTTTGCACTTGAACTGGTGGAGCACCAATATCCCAGTGAAAGGTTTGCTAGTGCTGCACCAGGCGAGGTAAGAACTAGAGTTGTACCGGGATGGGAATCAGAGCACCAGAACAGATAGTGGAGTAGAATTGTGGAGAAGGATGTGGTTAAGCCTACAAAGTCAAGAATTAAAAAGTTTGAGCATGATGGGACTACATTAATATCGTGAGCTGCATTATTTCAATGCTCTAACTATTGAAGGAAAGGCAGATGAGCTTATGGCATGGATCAGCATGTAGCATTATGATATTGGAGCCATTAGTGAGACTTGGTTGCAGGAGGGATAGGACTGGCTGCTCAATGGTTCAGGGTGCCATTGACAGAGCAGGAGGGATGACATTACTATTCAGGGAAAATGTCAAAGCAGTGCTCAAACAGGACAGACTGAAGAGCTTGTTGTTGAGTGAGCCTTTATGGATAGACTGAGGAATAAGAAAGGGATGACCATGTCAATTGTATTATATTATACATCACTCAATACTCAATGGGATTTAGAGGAGCAAATGTGTAGAGATTGCAGAATGTTGCAAGGAAAAACAAGGTGATGATACAGGTCAAGTACCTCGTTTCCAAATTGCTTAGGGCCGGAAGTGTTTTAGATTTTATATTTTGCAAACATGATGATATAGTTTAGAACTGCCAGCATTTCCAACTCTGAATGTATGTGCTACCAGTAGGCAGCCCTTTTCTTACATTTATTCATCGTATAGTACTCAACAGTAAAAAATATTACATACCATTAATATAATGAAAATATAATGTGTGTAGGGTAACAAAAGCATTGGGAGATTACCAGAATGAGCTATTGAACAACATTAAACAACGGCAGGCTTTCAGTCTCCAATGACAAAGCTCTTTTGGTTAAAAGCTTACAAATGTTTTGGTGTTATGTTTTCAGTGACATTCTTGGAAAATTCAGTACATTTCTCTGCCTCATGATCAGGTGCTTCATCTTTAAAAATTTAATGCCATGCCTTTTCTTGAATTTCTGCAAACAACTCATTGAATATTCACAATTACCTTCAATTTTCAGCTTGTCACGGCAGATTTCATGGTCAGCATACTCTAATGCTGACAAATCCACTCTTTCTATACATGATCAAGATCATTGTTTTTCACTTTTTTTTTGCAGTGTTTTTCTATTTTTCATTAACTTCTTTTCATTACATACGTGAGGCCACTTCTCAGAAAGGTCTGTGTTGTACAGAGCTGTGCATAACCTGGGAAACTTCTCAGCATCTTGCAGAATTTCCATGTGTGACATGTTGGTGCTCAAAAAAAATGTTAGTATTTCAGTGGGTTTTGGATTTGAATCTATCAGTAGTGGGCAATTTAAATTTTCCATATATTGACTGGGGCTCCCATACCGTAAAAGGAGTGGATGGGAAAGAGTTTATCAAATATATTCAGGAAAATTTCCTAAATAAATTTCCGGTACATAGTGGAATAACCAGGGAAGGTCTGGTTAGGGCACTGAGGAAAATGGTAGAATAGAGGGATCTGTGAATTCAAATCTATAATTTCTTGAAAGTGGTGACACAGGTAGATAGGGTTGTAAAGAAAGCTTGGCACATTGGCCTTCATAAATCAATGTTGGAATGTTATGCTGAAATTGTACAATGCGTTTGTGAAACCCAATTTGGAGTACTGTGGGCTGTTTTAGTGACCTACGTATAAGAAAGATGCAAATAAGGTTGAAAGAGAGCAGAGAAAGTTTACAAGGACGTTGCCAGGACTTGGGGACCATTTTAAGAGTGAAAAATCAATTTAGAGTGAAGTTAGAGATGGAATTGGATGCAATCAAGTTTGGCAGCATTTGCTACTTCCAAGGCAAAATCTAACATCAATGGCTGTGATGCTTTGCTCTCTGATGGGCTTTTTATGTATGTGCACTTTGAATGAGAGAATAAACCTATCTTTACACAGATACCTGTAGCATCTGGTGACCCTGCGATATTCAACTCAGAGACAGATGTAAGAGTACCTTCAAGAGGGAGAACCCTCATAAGGAGTTAGGCCCTGATGGTATATCTGGTAGGGCACTGACAAACTGTGCCAACCAAATGGCTGGAGTGTTCAAGGACATCTTCAGTTTCTCACTGCTGCAGTTGGAGGTTTGCATTTGCTTCAAAAGAGCATCAATCATACCAGTAACTAAGAGAAGCAAGGCGAGTTGCCTCAATGACTATTATACAGTTGCACACAGAACTACTGTGATGAAATGGTTTGTAAGGTTAATCATGGATGGAAGTAATTCCTGCCTGAGAAAGAACCTGGACCCAGTACAATTTGCCTACCACCACAACAGGGCTACATTATCATTGTCATTGACTTTTTACTCAGTCTTGGACCATCTAGAAGCAGCAACACCTACCTCAGGCTGTTTATTGATTACAGCTCAGCATTCAACACCATCACACAGTCAGTACTAACGAACAAGCTTCAAAACCTGGATCTCTACTGCCTTCTGCAACAGAATTCTTGACATCCTCATTGGGAAACCACAGGCAGTGCAGTTTGGAAATAATCTTCAGGATTCTGTTTCAATCTCATTAACTATTTCAACTATGGCCATTTGTTTGCACCTCCAAGGTTCCCCTAGATTCTCAGCCTCTGAAGCTTTTAAATTACAGATGAACTCGCAACCTTAAAGCAGGCATTGTAAATAATCAAGATTCTGCAAACGTTGAACAGGATTTTCACAAGAGACAACTGTACTAGCAAGTGAACGCGAACAGATACTGAACTAATCCACCCAATCTTTCATCATAAATTAACCTGTCCATTCTAAACAATTATCTAATAAATCTCCTTTGAGCTGCTTTAAACATATTAACTTCCTTCATTAAATAAGGAGATTATATTCCAGATGTCCCACCATTACCCAATATAAAATGCAGAATAATCTCATTAAATTTCATTTAAAATTCCTTCAAAATAAACAATAATATTCTATTAGTTTTTATTAGAAACATACATTTTGACACCCAAGTCCCTCTGCATTTCAGAGCTTTGCAATCTCTTGCCATTTAGATAACTGATTTTTTATTTTTTTCCTGCCAAATTTAATTTTTTACTTTTTCCTGCCAAAAATCCATTAACCAGATCTTAGCCACTTACTTATGATTCCAAAAGGTATATAGATATGTCCTCTTCACAACTTACCGTGACAGACAAAATTTCATTATTGCTTGCTCACAACTGCCTTTCTTTAGAACATCCAAGGCAATGAGCAACTATTTGCCTTGTCAATAGGAATGGATGCCCCTTTAAAAGAAACTGGAAACTTCAAGTAGTTTTCCCTATAATCTCTTCATTACCAAATTACTTCTGACATGCGGTTACTTCTAAACTTCCAAAGCACTATTCCTTGCTATCATGCTTTTAAATCAAATAATTTTGCATTCTGCCTAATGATTTGTACTTAATAATTTAAAGTTTCCATTGACTTCCAGTTTCATTTCATTTCCTTTGTTTTAATATAATATTTGACTGACTGATAGAAAACACTGTTTAGTCCATTATGTAAACCTGTTTTCCCTCTGTTAACTTTGTTTACATTTTCTGTTGCCTCAAAAGCACCAGACATAACCAGGGGCCCCAGGCCCCTCCTACCCTGGTTATTTTCTTCCATTAGGCAGAAAATACAAAAGCTTGAGAGCATGAACCACTTACTCAAAAAACAATTTCTATCCCACACTAATCAAACTCTTGAACACACCCTTCACATACTCAGTCTACTTCATTGTAACCCTTGCACTATGTCTCCATGCATTGCACTCTCAGTAGCTGTAACAATAGATTCTGCATTCTGTTTGCCTTTCACTATTCACTACAATCATCCATGGTACGATCAGTTTGCATGGTATGCAAAACAAAAGCTTTTTACTTAATCTTGGTACATCAACTCTAATATCAATGGTTAAATACCTCCTCCCACTCTACAACTCCTCTCCTACATTCTTAGTGAGAATGACATGGAATTGGCAATGAGATTTTAACTGAAACTGGGCCACAAGTTTCATGGTGTGATTGTGGCAGGCTGGGTTTATCTTGCTTTTGGAAGGATGATGATGGGATCTCTAGATCTCTATGGTATCCATTAGATACTGAAAGGCCTAGATACAGTGGATGTGGAGAGGATGACCCTTAAAACTAATAATTAAGTTTTCAAGACCTTGGCCTCAATATCTCCTTGTGCAATTGGATCCTCAATTTCCTCACTTGCAGACCCCAGTCAGTTCTGATTAGCAACAACATCTCCTCCACAATCTCCATCAGCACAGGTGCGCCACAGACACCTGCTCTACTCGCTTTATTCTTATGACTGGAGCTGTGATTAGCCAGGCAATGCCATACTCAAGCTTGCTGAAGATACCAAATCAAAAGTGGTGACGAGTCAGCATGTAGGAGAGAGACTGAAAATCTGCCCGAGTGGTGCCTCAACAACAATCACCTCTTTCTCAATGTCAGCAAGACCAAGGAGCCGATTATTGACTGCGGTAGGTGAAAGCCAAATGCCCATAGGCACCTCATCGGAGTATCAGAGGTGCAGAGAGTCAGCAACTTTAAATTCCACAGTGTTATCATTTTGGAGGACCTGTCCTGGGCCCAGCACACAAGTGCAATTCTGGAAAAAGTATGTCGACTCCTCTACTTCTTTAGAAATTTGAGAAGTTTCAGCATGACAATTAAAACTTCTCTCGACGCTGGAGATTATATATTGATTAGCTGCATCACAGCCTGACATGGAAATGGAAATGCCAATGCCCTCAAACAAAATTTCCTACAAAAAAGTATTGGATACGACCCAGTCCATCATGGGTAAAAGTCTCCCCACCATTGAGCACATCTACATGAGATATTGTAGCAGGAGAGCAGCATCCATTATTGGGGACCCCACCATCCAGGCCATGCTCTCTTCCTGCTGCTACCATCAGGAAGGTGGCACAGGAGCCTCAGGTTCAAGAACAATTATTATCCCTCAACCATCAGGCTCTTAATCCAGACGGGATAACTTCACTTGACCCATCATTGAAAATTCTCCACATCTCATGTTCCCGATGTTTATTGTTTATTTATTACTATTTCTTTCTTTTTGTATTTGCGGTTTGTTGTCTTTTGCATACTGGTTGAATGGCCAAGTTAATGCAATCTTTCATTGATACAATATTGAATTTTATTTATTTATTTATTTCTATTTATTTATTTGTAACAAATACTTCATGGCACTTAATCAAAGAGACCAAAGCCCATGTCATCATCAGACTCCTCAGATTCTTCCCGTTTCTTCTCTTCCGCAGCAGGAGCAGCAGCACCTCCTCCACCAACACTACTATTAACGTCAATGTCTGCCAAAGCCTTAGCAAACAGACTGGGCCAGAAAGACTCGACATTAACTCCAGCTGTCTTGATGAGGGCATTAAGCTTGTCTTTGGTCACGGTGACCTCATCAGCGTGCAGGATGAGAGCGCTGGAGATGCAGGCCAGCTCGGACGTGGATGCCGTGGCGGGTTGGATGGTGCTAGTCGTCGGCTGGGATTCGGCCTTAGCTTCGATCGAAGGACAGAGCACCTCGGAGCAGAGTCAAGGTAGGAAGAGCAATTACGGATTTATTGAGTATGCCCACAAGAAAATGAATCTCAGGGCCGTATAGCGTGACATATGTACTTCGATAAGTTCCTGGTTGGTAAGTAGATTAAGGGTTACACTAGATGAGATACATGCAACTAGGAAAGTACAAGAGAGGTACTAGAAAGGCAGACAGAGGATTGCCCACGTCAAAAAGAAACATGTCCTACATATAACTGAAAGAGGACGTGATAGAAACCAAAGACAATCTGTCCACAGGCTTCCAATCCCAATTTGACATGGATTGCAAATGTTTCACATTTATTCAAAAAAAAAGGGAAGAATAAATCAGGTAAGGTGCTTAACATTTCTTTGCTGAGAAGTTGTTACAAAATAATATTTGAGGAAATTAACGATCAGTTAGACTAAGTCTTTTGATGCAATAGTAGAGGTTGCATGAGGCAATCCAGCTGATGTTTCTCATGTGAACTCAAAAGGCATTTTGTTAGAGCATCGTGTCAGGCTTATTAACAAACTGGAACTGATTGGAAAAGGCGAACTATGCGTAACGAATGCAAGCCTGGTTAACAGAGCTGCAGGCACTTTCAGTTTTGGACCCAGTTTTATAGAAAGTGAGAAAACCCTGTGCTGCATTTTTTTAAATTATAGTGTTCTCTTTAAATTCAAGATCTGACTCAGCAGGAAAAATTAAAGGGGTTAAAATTGCTGATACTGTATAATAAAATATCTTAACCATATATTTACTATTTTCCAAATGGATATTTGTGCTAGGTGGTTACTGTGTCTACTATTCATAACTGATAGCTCTAAACTTGTCTCTTCCCCAACCCCCTTAGACATCCAGAAGGAAAATATCCATGCATGTTGAGCAGCTTATGAGTCAGAGTCATAGAGAAGTACAACACAAGCAGGCCCTTCAGCCCATTAAGTCTATGCCAAAACTATTTAAACTGCCAACGACCTGCATCTGTGTGGTGAACTATGTGCCTGTCTGGACACACCCCCTGCTGACTGCTCCTGTGGCTCCTCCCACAGGCCCCTGTATAAAGGCGATCTGAGGCCTGACGCTCGGCCTCAGTCTCCAGGACAAAGTATGATAGACACTCACTCCTGGTTCCTTCTTCCAGTCAATAAAAGCCGATATCTCGCCTTACGTCTCAGTGTGAGTTATTGATGGTGCATTAATCTGGACAGAAGCCCTCCATATCCCTACTATCCAAACTGCTCCTGAAATCAAGCAATCATGGACCACTTGTGTTGGCACTTCCTTCCACACTCTCAACTGAGTGAAGTTTCCCCTCATGTTCCCCTTAAACTCAATCGCACAAAAGGTGAGAAGTTTAGGAGCCAAGAGGTAATGTTGCAGCTATATAGGACCCTGGTCAGCCTCCACCTTGAGTACTGTACTCAGTTCTGGTTGCCTCACTGCAGGAAGGATGTGGGAGCTATAGAAAAGGTGCAGGAGGAGATTTACAAGGATGTTGCCTGCATTGGGGAGCATGCCTTATGAGAATAGGTTGAGTGTACTCGGCCTTTTCTCCTTGGAGTGACGGAAGATGAGAGGTGACCTGACAGAGGTGTACAAGATGATAAGAGGCATTGATCATGTGGTTAGTCAGAGGCTCTTTCCCAGGGCTGAAATGGTTGCCACAAGAAGACAGAGAAGTGCAAGACAGATATATTCCAAATACAGGTATGCGTCGCTTAATGTCCACCATATGCTCTGTGAAATCGGACGTTATGTGATTTGGACATTGTGCGAACACCATATTATATACTTAGCAAACCTATATGAAGCACTAAACTCGATATCACAGTCTGGTCCTGCTTTTTCTTCAAGCGTTTCAAACAAGCTCCATGCCTTAGGATCGTCACTGGCTGAGAGGAATTCTCTTTTGTGTTTGGTCCTCAATCCAAGTCATTAGCAATTTCTCCATATCCGATATAGGTCCCGCTTGCATTTTCGAGTAATAGCATTCACTGGTTTTCCACCTTCATATTGTTTAATAACTGTTTGTTTCACTTCCAAATCAATACTTTTCCTTTGCTTCTTGCTAGGAGTGGTTTTGCTGTGTTTGGGAGCCATGATGCATTTTACGGTAATATTTTCAAAAGAATATTAAACAGAGAGATAACGCTACTATATGCAAGAGACGCATGATACACGAGATTGGTTACGTCCGCTACGTCACGTTCTCCGATCGGGACTACAGACATTGGATAAGAACCCAATGGAATTAGATAAGAACCCATGGAATTACAGGAAAGTTACTAGCATGGGTGGAGCACTGGCTGATCAGCAGAAAACAGAGTGGGAATAAAGGAATCCTATTCTGGCTTGCTGCTGGTGACCAGTGGAGTTTCACAAGTCGGTGTTGGGACTATTGCTTTTTATGATGTATGTCAATGATGTGGACTATGGGATTAATAGATTTGTGGCTAAATTTGTTGATGATACAAAGATAGGTGGAGGAGTGGGTAGTGTTGAGGAAACAGAGAGCCTGCAGAGAGACTTAGATAGTTTAGAGGAATGGGCAAAGAAGTGGCAAATGAAATACAATGGTGGAAAGTGTATGGTCATGCATTTCAGTGGAAGAAATAAACAGGCAGACTATTATTTAGATAGGGAGAGAATTTGAAATGCAGAGATGCAAAAGGACTTGCAAGTCCTTGTGCAGGACTCACAGTTAACTTCCAGGTTGAGTCGGTGGTGAAGGCGGCGAATACAATGTTGGCATTCATTTCTAGAAGTACAGAGTATGAGAGCAGGGATGTGATGTTGAGGCTCTATAAGGTACTCATGAGATCATACTTGGAGCATTGTGTGCAGTTTTGGGCTCCTTATTTTGGAAAGGATTTACTGACATTGGAGAGGGTTCAGAGAAGATTCACGAGAATGATTCCAGGAATGAAAGGGTTACTGTATGAAAAACGTCTGACAGCTCTTGGGCTGTATTCCCTGGAGTAGAGCAGAATTAAGCGGGATCTCATAAAAACATTCCGAATGTTAATAGGTCTGAACAGATTAGATATGGCAAAGTTATTTCCCATGGTAGGGGAGTCAAGAACAAGAAGGCATGACTTCAGGATTGAAAGACGTCCATTTAGAACAGAGATACAAAGAAATTACTTAAGTTAGAGGGTGGTAAATCTGTGGAATTTGTTGCCACAAGTGGCTGTGGAGGCCAAGTCATTGGGTGTATTTAAGGCAGAAATAGATAGGTTCTTGATTAGCCAAGGCATGAAAGGGTATGGGGAGAAGGCAGGGGAGTGGGGATGACTGGAAGAATTGGATCAGCTCATGATTGAATGGCGGAGCAGACTCAATAGGCCGAATGGCCTACTTCTGCTATATTTTAGGGTCTTAATGACCCTATCTACCTGTGATGCCACTTTCAAGGAATTATGTACTTGTATTCCCGGATCCTTTTGGTCTACCACACTCCCCAGTGCTTTACCCTGTGTAAGACCTACCTTTATTGATCCTACCAAAGTGTAAAACCTCATTTGTCTGCATTAAATTCTATCTGCCGTTTTTCAGTTCATTTGTCCAGCTGTTGCAGAACCCTCTAAACCACGATAGCCTTCCTCTGTCGACTACACCCCCAATCATGGATGTCACCCACAAAACTGCTGATCCAATTAACCACATTTCATCAATATAGACGACAAACAAAGGAGCCAGCACCAATCCCTGTGGCACACCACTCACCACAGGCCTCCAGTCAGAGAGACAATCCTCCACTACCGCTCTCTGGCTTCTCCCACAAAGTCAAAGTCAAATCCAATTTACTACCTCATCTTGAACACAAAGTGATTGAACCTTTTTGATCAGCTTGCCAGGTAGGAACTTGTCAAAGTCCACATAGACAACATCCACTGTCTTCTCTTCATCCACTTTCCTGGAAACTTCCTCAGAAAACTCTATAACGTTGGTTAGACATGACCCAACAGGCATGAAAACCTGCCAACTATCCCTAGTCAGCCAATGTCTATCCAAATACTTGTATATCCAGTTCCTTACAATATCTTCAAATAACTTTTCAACAACTGCTGTCAGACTCACCAGCCTATAATTTCTTGGTTTACATTTAGAGCCTTTTTTAAACAGTGGAACGACCCTGCAATCCTGTGGTGCTTCTTCAGTCACTAAGGACGTTTTAAATATGTCTGCTTTGGCCCCAGTAATTTCTGCACTTGCCTACTGTGGGGTCCAAGGGAACACCTTGTCAGGCCCTGGGCGTTAATCCACCTGGATTTGCCTCAGGGTAGCAAACATATCCTCCTCTGTAATCTGTACATTGGTCCAAGTTGAAGGCACTTCACCTCAATTCTTATAGACCCTGTATCCGTCACTCAAGTAAATTTTAAGATCGCTCCCATCTGTTTTGGTCCACAGATTGATTACCATTCTGGTCTTTCAGATTATCAATCTTGTCCCTAGCAATCCTTCTGCCCTCAACATACCTGTAGAATCCCTTGAGATTCTCCTTCACCTTGTCAGCTAGAGCAACTTCATGACTTCTTTTAGCCTTCTGATTTTTTTTAAGCTTTCTCTTGCATCTCTAGTACTCCATAAGCACCTCATTTGTTCCTACTTGCCTATACCTGCTCTGCACCTCCTTTCTCCCCCCACCCCTTAACCAGGGCCTCCATATCTCTTGAAAACCAAGGTTCTCTGCACTTGTTATTGTTATCTTTTATTCAAATAGGTACACACAAGCTTTGTACTCTTAAAATTTCATTTTTGAAGGCATCCTGCTTTCTACATACACCTTTGCCATAAAATAGCCTATCCTAGTCCACACTTGCCAGATTATTCCTGATACCATCAAAATTGGCCTTTCTCCAATTTAGAATCTCAACCTGCAGATCAGACCCATCTCTTTGCACATTTACTTTGAAACTAATGCCATTGAGGTCACTGAAGACAAAGTGTTTCCCTACACAAACTTCCGTCACCTGCTCTGTTTCATTCCCCAGTAGCAGATCCAGTATATCACACTCTCTCATTGGGACTTCTATGTACTGAAGGAAACTTTCCTGAACACATCTGACAAACTTTATTCCATCTAATCCTTTCACAGTATGGGATTCCCAGTCAATCATGGAAAGTTAAAATCACCTACAACAACAACCTTATGATTCCTGCAACAGTCTGCAATCTCTTTACAAATTTGTTCCTCTAAATACCTAGGACTGAATATAGTCCCATTAATATGGTCATACCGTTCTTATTTCTCTGTTCCACCCATAATGCCTCACTAGTCAAGTTTTCCTGTCTGTCCTGATGGAGCATTGCTGTGACATTTTCCCTGACTAGTAATGCCACCCTTTAATCCCTCCCACTCCGTCACATCTAAAACAATGGAACTCTGGAATATTGAGCTGCCAGTCCTACTTCTCCTGCAACAAAATTTCACTAATAGCAACATATCACAATTCCAGTTGTTGATCCATGCCGAGCTCATCCTCCTTTCCTACAATGCTTCTTGCATTGAAATATACGCAACTCAGGAAACTAGTTGCACCATGCTCAACCTTTTGATTGCTGACTTAGTCTGAAGTCTTATCAACATCTGCTTCTATAACTTCTCAACTGCTCTGACTCTGGTTCCCATCTGCCTGCAGCTCTGGTTTAAACCCCACCGTGCAGCATTAACAAACCTTCCTGCTAGGATATTAGTCCCCCTCCAGTTCAGGTGCAAACTATTCCTTCTGTACGGGTTCCACCTTCTCTGGAAGAGAGCCCAATGATCCAAAAATCTTATGCTCTCCCTCCTACACCAACTCCTTAGCCATGTGATAAACTGTAGAATCTTCCTAGTTCTGGCCTCACTAGCACATGGCATGGGTAGCAATCCTGACATCACAACTCTGGGAGGTCTTGCCCTTTAATTTAACACCCAGCTCCCTATGCAGAACCTCCCCACTCACCCTACCTATGTCATTGGTATCTACTTGGAACTTTGGCTGTTCAGGCTCCCACTTAAGAATGCTGAGGACTTGATAGTAGATATGTCCCAGGCTCTGGGACCCAGGAGGCAACATACCATCCAGGAATCTCATTCTTGCCCACAGAGCCTTCTGTCCATTCCACTAACATATTCCCCATCACCCCATGCCTCTTTTCCCCGCTTCTGTCTGAGTCACAGAGGCAGACTCAGTGACAGAGACCCAACCACTAACATTTCTCTGCTTGGTCAACACCCCCAACAACATCCAAAGTGAAATACCTGCTGTTGAGGGAGCTGGCCATAGGGGTACTCTGCACTGGCTTCTTAACCCCTTTCCTGACTGTCACTCTGTTCCCTGTGTCCTGCACCATGGGGGTAACCACCTCTCTATATGTCCTATCACTCCTTCAACCTCCCAAATAATCCACAGAGTATCCAGTTCCAGCTCCAACTTCTTAACACAAATTGCTGGAAGCTGCAGCTGGATGCACTTCTCAATGTTGCAGACATTAGGGACACTGGAGGTCTCCCCACCATCCCACATCCCGCGAGAGGATCATTTCAGTATCCTGCTTGGCATCTGTTCTGCCCTTGCTAAACAGTTATAAAAAAGGGAAGCAAAAAAGATCTTCATCTGGGATTTTCTTTTCTTTCATTGACTCAAGCCTTTCTTCACTGAAGCATCGAAGAGCTAGAGCCTCAAGATCACCTTTTGCTACTCAGACAGTGGACCCGAGTGAAATCTCCTCCTCTCAAACTTCAGAAGTCAGGATTGATCACTGGTCAAAGCTCCATTACAGGATTAATGCTGAAGAATTAACTTCATTAACTGAATCCAAGCTAGTCTTACAGGAGACCGATATTCTTACAAGATATACATCTCTATACCCTACAAATGATCAGCTACTTAAACTTAATAATCCAATACATAGTGTATGAAGACAAATTCTTCATCCACTAAATTTGTTACTGTAATTTGTTCCCCAACCCCAAAAAAAGAAATCCAACAGCAATGAGATAAAGGTCTAAGTCATATGTCAAACTCAAGGCCCGCGGGCCAAATCCGGCCCACGGTGGAATTATCTTTGGCCCGCGAGGTAATATCTAATTACTATTAAAACTGGCCCCAGTAATTGAAGCCCCTATGGCGTATGATATGGCTAATGCTGAGTTTATTCAGGTACCAGGTTTTCAGGGTTTTTAGAGTTTATTCGGTTTCCCTGGTTTATTTCCTGAATATCATTAATGAATATTTTTTTTCTATTAGAGCTGGCCCGCCGGTATATTGCATGCACCACTAATACTACAAATCCCACAATGCACTGCCAGTGCATTGCTCGCGCTTGCCTTACTCTCTCATCAGCATCCTTATGGCGCTAGTCACGTGTGGTCAACTTTCAGCTATCCCTCACCCCAAAAATGGCTGAACGAAAGGTGGACTTTGAAAACAGGGGTTTTCAAGGCAGAGTATATGTTCGCAGATATAAAGGGCAAACCTGTTTGTCTTGTGTACGGAGACGGTGTGGCTGTAATTAAAGAATATAACGTAAGACAACACTATGAAACGAAACACCACGACAAATACAAGCATCTGGACAAGAAACAGAAGCCCGCGATGTGCGGTCAAAAGAGTGGATTGGTGGGCAGGATCCGGGAGAAGATGCGGGAGGAAAACGGCGCAGGTGAGCTGACAGCTTATCACTGCATCATACACCAGGAATCGTTGTGTGGCAAAGCCTTGAAAATGTAACATATAATGAGCACCATAACACTAGCAGTTAACTTCATAAGAGCCAAAGGTTTAAATCACCGCGAGTTCAAGTCGTTTCTGGAGGAGTTGGGTTCAGAATATAATGATTTGCCCTATCACACAGAGGTGCGATGGTTAAGCCAAGGAAAAGTGTTGAAAAAGATGTTTCGAGTTGCGTGAGGAGATCTGTCAGTTCATGGAAAGCAAAGGGAAAGACACAACAGAGCTCTGGGATAAAAAGTTGCTTTGTGAAATGGCGTTTCTGTGTGACATCACGAGCCATCTCAATGCGCTCAACCTGCAGCTTCAGGGGCTGGGTCGTGTGATCACAGACATGTACGCTGCAGTGAGGGCTTTTAAAACCAAGCTGCGCCTGTGGGAGACGCAGATGCAGCAAGAAAACTTGAGCCATTTTCCGTGTTGCCAAACTATGAAAGAGCAGGTTTCTACCGCAGTGTTCCCACGTGCAAAGTTTGCTGAAAAACTTAGCATACTTGGTGCCGACTTCACACAGCTATTTGCCGACTTTGAAGCCCAAAAAAGCAGGTTTGAACTGCTCAGTAATCCATTTGCAGCTGACGTGGAAAGCGCACCAACCAACATACAAATGGAGCTGATTGAACTCCAATGTAGTGACACACTCAAGGCAAAGTATGACTCGGTGGGCGCTGCACAGTTTCTACGTTTCATTCCCGACACAATGCCCCAGCTGCGTACCCAAGCTGCTCAAATGCTCTCTATGTTTGGCAGCACATATCTGTGTGAAGATATCTTTGATGAAGATAAACAAAACATCACACAGGAGTCGTCTTTCTGATGCACACCTTCACTCAATTCTGAGGATTTCCTCAGCTCAGAGCCTGACTCCAAACATTGATGAACTTGCATCCAAGATGAGATGCCAAGTCTCTGGCTTAGACTAGTGTGAATCACAGAGTATTGGCCTGTGGGAAAATGTTTTCATTAGAAATTACTCCGGAAAAGCTGCAGATAAAACCATAAGAAATAAATGCAACTGATTTTTTTATTTATTTAATGTTCAATGTTGTTTTTGTAGGCAATAACCTAAGCTTTGTTAGTTCCAGGTTAATATGTGTAATAAATTCATTTCAATAAGTTTTGCAATAAACGATGAACCAGTCCGGCCCTTGACATGTACCGATTTTTAAATTTTGGCCCACTGTGTATTTGAGTTTGACACCCCGGTCTAAGTGATCTGTCCTGGTCATGTTGCAAAACAAAGATAAACATCATGAAATTCTGCATTCTCTGCTCTTTTAAAAACTACACAAATAGTGTATTGCCGTTAATTGGGACACATTAGGACCAGTACCTTTTGACCCAATTAAGCAGCTGCCCCAAATCTGCTGAAGTATTATAGAAAGAGTTAAAAAGGTATTAAAAAAAAAGCTACTGTTCAACTGAATAACAAAATCAGGTATTTAAATGAAATACAAATCAAATTAGAACCTACAAATATGATGGTTGGATGACCATCATATCCAATGATGACAGGAAAGTTTCTAAAAAGTGGAAAACCCGATACACTCCCTTGACCCTGGAATGTTCAGGTCCGGTAACAAAGTAGAAGTCACACCTGGGGTCTTCCTGAGTTGCAATGGATGGCCATGACTACTTCTGTGCCTTGACATGCCCCTCACTCTCCATGTAGCATTGTAGAACCACCTTCCTGTCCACTTGATCTCATCTGCCTAGACCACCTGATCTGCCTTTGTATGCTAACTCAGGCATGTCCATACCTCACTATGGTAAGTCATCTGCCAGCTACCCTCACCCGATTTAGCCTGCCTATCGAAATGGTGTATTGGGGTGTAGCTGCCATCGCACATAAAAAGCAACTTAGAGCCACAGGTGAGAGCTGCGTGTCCAACGGGAACCAAAGCAGCATTCAAGATGTTTGTACTGTAAACATCTTCAAATACTTTAGTTCCCAACTTGTTGAAATAGTTTCATTTTCACTCCTGGCTGTTTATGAAATTTCAAAATCTGAATGCTTGAAACCAGTGAGCTGCTCTGAATTGTCTTACCGATTATTTGTCACCAACTTTAGAGACAAATATCACTGCTTTTATAATACAAACACAAGCAACTGATGTTATTTAAGAACTATACAGTCAAAGCACAGTGACCACACAAGCACACAGTTACAAACTGGTCAGCAACAGTCTCTGGTCCCAGTTAAGCGCCAAACAAAGAATCCTGGCTATTTTTCCAATTAGTTTTTGTTTTTTTTTTAGGAGTTGTCCCAAACAAGTGGCTGCCCCAATTAAATGATGTCCCAATTAATCATAATCCACTGTATTTACTGTGCATCAATTCAAGGGGGACAAGTGGGCACCTCATAGTAGTTTCTCCAGCAGAGCAGCACTCTCTCAACAACACGTTCAAGAGAGTATTTACATGCTGTACTCTACAGCTTCAAGGATTTATGCACATACACCTATGACTGTGTGGCTAAGAACAGTTCCAACACCCTATACAAGTTTGCTGACGACACCACTGTTGTGGGCTGTATCAAATTAGGTGATAAATCAGCATACAGGAGGGAGATTAAAAACTTGGCTGAGTGGTATAATAACAGCAACCTCTCACTCAATGTCAATAAGAATAAGGAGCTGATTGTAGGCTTCAGGAGAGGGAAACCAGAGGTCTATGAGCCAGTAATATTCAGAGGATCAGTAACTTTAAGTTCCTGGGTGTCACTATCTCAGAAGGCCTGTCCTGGACCTATCATACAAATATTATTGCAAATGAAGCATGGCAGCACCTCTACTTCCTCAGGAGTCTGCGGAGGTTCGGCATGTCACCAAAAACCATGGCAAACTTCTATAGATGTGTGGTGGAAAGTGTGCTGACTGGCTGTATTATGGCCTGGTATGGGAACAACAATGCCTTTAAGTGTAAAATCCTACAAAGGTAGTGTATTTGGCCCAATACATCTTGGCCTCACCACCCAGGCCATGCTCTTTTCTTGTTACATAGAAGGTACAAAACCCTCAGGACTCACACCTCTAGGTTCAAGAACATTTACTACCCCTCAACCATCAGGCTCTTAAACAAAAGGGAACAACTACACTCATTTAAGGACTCTGATATATTGTCATTTCATGCTCTTTATTTATATCTGTATTTGCACAGTTCGTTTAGTTAACAGTTCCTGATGCTTATATTTACTGTTTTATAGATTTGACAAGTATGTCCACAGAAAAAGAATCTCTGGGTTATATGTGGTGGCATGCATGCACTCCGATAATAAATTTTATTTGGATTTGAATGTGAATTATTTGAAATACACCGAGATCCCTGCACATGCTTTAGAGCAGCAAGAGGCAGTTAGTGAGCTGCTGCCTTACGGCTCCTGCGACCCAAGTTCAATTCTGACCTTGGGCAATATCGGTGTGAGGTTAAAACATTACCCGTAATCACATGGTTCTCTACTTTACTTCTACATCCCAAAGGGTTAGTAGGTTGGCCAGCTCTAGTGTGTAGCATGAGGTAGAATTTGACAGGAGTTGATGGGAAAGTGAGGAGAATTAAAGAGATTTAGTCTAAATAGGTAGCTGATGTTTGGTGTGGACTCATTTTCATGCCTGGTTGAGACTATAACTGTGTTGTTTAGTCTGTATAACATTCCCCCATTCTTTATGCCAAGTATACAATTCACAAGTATGTATCAAAATGCAACAGGTACTTGTCTATCTGTTGCCGTCTATTACTAACCATCTCATTGTTCACCATATTTCCAAGTTTTGTCTCATCAGCAAATTTTAAAATTTTATCTTGTTGACCACTGTCATTAATATGTATTAAAACAAAAGGATTGGCTTGAGAACCAGCCCTTGGTGGTTGGCACCCCAACCTGAAAAACAGCTGTCTGCCACTGCTTTCAACACTTTCCTATCATGACTTCTGTGCACCTCAGCTTTGCTAGACTCTACCAAACCCTTCTGAAGATCCATGTAGGAAGAACTTACTGCATTCCTTATCAACCATCTCTATTACCCTTATCAGAACTATTTGCACTCAGTAATTCCTAGCTCTCCTTTATCAACTCACACTTCTCTGAATGTTTTCACTTATTGTTTCTAAAAGATTCCTCAACAAAGGTTACATTGTCAATTTAACAAGAACTGATTGTGGACTTCAGAAAGGGAAAAGAGAGGGAACAAACCAGGGATCAATAGTGGAAAAAGTGAGCCATTTCAGTTCCTGGGTGTCAATATCTCTGAGGATCTGTCATGGAGCCAACATATTGATGCAGCTACAAAAGGTGGTACATCAGCAGCTATATTTCATTAGGAGTTTGAGAAGAATTGGTATGTCACCAATGACACTCACAAATATCTACAGATATACTGTGGAGAACATTCCAAGTGGCTGCATCACCATCTTGTATTGGGAGGTGGGGGTGGGGGTGGTTACTGAACAGGATTGAAATAAGCTGCACAGAGATACAAGCTCTACCACAGGCATTAGCCTCCATAGATTCCAGAACAGCTTCAAGGATCAATACCTCAAAAAAAAAGGCAATGTCCATCATCAAGAATCCCTATCACCCAGGTCATGCCCTGTTCTCATTGTTACCATCAGGAAGAGGCACACTCAACGATTCAACAACAGCTTCTTCCCCTCTGCCATCCGATTTCTGAATAGGCATTGAACCCATGAACACAACCTCACTATTTTTTTTTAAATTTCTATTTTTGCCCTACTTGTATAATATTCATGTTCATACTGCAATTCACATTTTTCCTATTATGTATTGCATTGTCCTGCTGCTACAAAGACATATGCAGGTGATGTTCAATTCTGATTCTGAAATCTGTTGCTGTCGGGCATGCTATTCCAATCTCTTTGAACAAGTATTTATGAATGCGTGTGCTATGCAGACCAGAAGGCTTGCTCACCTTAAGCCTGCCTAGCCCTTTGAATCAGAAAAAACAGAACTGTGATGAAAATATTCAGATAAGGCAGCACCAATGATTGCTGCTCCTAATTGATCACTTCCTTTGCTCCTCAGAACCAAACAAATCCTCCTTTACTGGGAAGGAGACAAACTGATCAAAGTGACCACAAGTTTTCCTGAATACAGTGAGAATGCTCCCCCTTCATTTACTGCAAATCTTTCAATATCACAACTCAGCAGATCTTGCTCATATCTCTAGTTTTGAATCCACCCCCCCCCCACACCACCTGCAAGCAGAATACTTCCAGTAGGAGGAATTTTTTTTTGTTCATACACAAACATGCTGTTGAATGTCCTTTCACTTCAATCACTATTGCATCCTGCACATGCTAGAGTGGAACAGCTGGCCTGATTAAACTATAAAACTTCGGAGGGCTTAGATAGGAGTCATAGCTTTAAGGTGAGAGGTTTAATGGGATCCAAGGTGAAATATTTTCCACAGTGGGTTCTAGAAATCACTGCCCAAGGTGGTGGGTGGAAGCAGATATTCTCACCGTATTTCAGAAGCATCTTGACAAGAACTTGAATTGCCAAGGCACTGAAGGGAATACATGTAACGAGTGCAAATGGGACTAATATAGAAGGATGGTGGGTTGAAGGCCATGTTTCTATGGCTCAGTCATCAACCACCTCAATTGTTGAGTTTTGCCTGAACACCTGATTCTGGATATAGTCACACCTTCAATTCCACAGGGTGGAATTTTTAAGATGAGGAGTGGCAGCCTTTATCATCAGAGCTGCAAGTACAAGTTACTAGTTGGAGTTGGAATTCTACGCAGTATAAGAGATGCTTGTGATTGACTGGTGGCAATCATTTCAGGCATTGGATACATTTCCACAGGGTTGGTCTCAAGGTTCACCACCTGTAGGTTCTCACTAATGACCTTCAGTTAGAAATAACAATGGCACAACATACAAAACGATTTGCAACTTGGGTAATGAAGGAAATCAGTGCTCACTGGCTTTTGCTCCACCACAAATGTCAGGCAACTATTCAAGTACCTCCGTATTAGTACTAATAGCCTCCCACCAACACCATCTCTGGGTTGGGGGGTGGGGGAGAAGGAGGAAGAAGGGAGGGTGTAATCATAACTTGAATCGCTTGGACCAGCCACATAAATACCATTATCCAAGACCCTAAACTCCAAAAATATGCATCAGGGATGTGATGGAAATCTCGCCCCTTGACTAGATGAGTTCCAATAACACAATATGGTTCAGGACAAAGCTTAGATGAAGGAAAGTCAGAATATTCAAGAAAAAAAATAGTGGTGGCTTTAGATTTAGGAGATGTTGTTGAAACTAGTTTAGGCAAGTTGCTTCAATCCATTTTGCAAATACTACACAGCTGCTGGTACCAGTGTGAAGGAAGTAAAAACTCGCATGACCTCCAGAATTTTATCATCTTGCTTCTAATTATCAGCACTCATAGTACATAGAATAGCACAGCACAGGCCATTCGGCCCACAATGTTGTGCCAACCCTTAAACCCTGCCTCCCATATGTCCCTGCACCTTAAATGCCTTCATATACTTGTCTAGTAAGTCTTAAATTTCACTAGTGCATCTGCCTCCACCACTGACTCAGGCAGTACATTCCACGCACCAACCACTCTGAACAAAAAACCTTCCTCTAATATCCCCCTTGAACTTCCCTCCCCTTACCTTAAAGCCATGTCCTCTTGTACTGAGCAGTGGTGCCCTGGGGAAGAGGTGCTGGCTGTCCACTCTATTCCTCTTAATATCTTATATGCCTCTATCATATCTCCTCTCATCCTCCTTCTCTCCAAAGAGTAAAGCCCTAGCTCCCTTAATCTCTGATCATAATCCATACTTTCTAAACCAGGCAGCATTCTGGTAAATCTCCTCTGAATCCTTTCCAATGCTTCCATATCCTTCCTATAGTGACGCAACCAGAACTGGACACAGTACTCCAAATGTGGCCGAACCAGAGTTTTATAGAGCTGCATCATTACCTCACGACACTTAAACTCTATCCCTCAATTTATGAAAGCTAACACCCCATAAGCTTTCTTAACTACCCTATCTACCTGTGAGGTAACTTTCAGGGATCTGTGGACATCTACCCCCAGATCCCTCTGCTCCTCCACACTACCAAGTATCCTGCCATTTACTTTGTACTCTGCCTTGGAGTTTGTCCTTCCAAAGTGTACCTCTTCACACTTCTCCGGGTTGAACTCCATCTGCCACTTCTCAGCCCACTTCTGCATCCTATCAATGTCTCTCTGCAATCTTCGACAATCCTCTACACTATCCACAACACCACCAACCTTTGTGTCATCTGCAAACTTGCCAACCCACCCTTCTAACCCCACATCCAGGTCGTTAATAAAAAAATCATGAAAAGTAGAGATCCCGGAAGTGATTCTTGTGGGACACTACTAGTCACAACCCTCCAATCTGAATGTACTCCCTCCACCACAACCCTCTGCCTTCTGCAGGCAAGCCAATTCTGAATCCACCTGGCCAAACTTCCCTGGATCCCATGCCTTCTGACTTTCTGAATAAGCCTACCACGTGGAACCTTGTCAAATGCCTTACTAAAATCCATGTAGATCACATCCACTGCACTACCCTAATCTATATGCCTGGTCACCTCCTCAAAGAACTCTATCAGGCTTGTTAGGCACGATCTACCCTTCACAAAGCCATGCTGACTGTCCCTGATCAGACCATGATTCTCTAAATGTTCATAGATCCTATCTCTAAGAATCTTTTCCATTAGCTTTCCCACCACAGATGTAAGGTTCATTGGCCTATAATTACCCGGACTATCCCTACTACTGTTTTTGAACAAGGGGTCAACATTCCCCTCCCTCCAATCCTCCGGTACCATTCCCATGGACAACGAGGACATAAAGATCCTAGCCAGAGGCTCAGCAATCTCTTCCCTCACCTCGTGGAGCAGCCTGGGGAATATTCCGTCACGCCCCAGGGACTTATCTGATCTCATGTATTTTAACAACTCCAACACCTCTTCTCCCTTAATATCAACATGCTCCAGAACACCAACCTCACTCATATTGTCCTCACCGTCATCAAGTTCTCTCTCATTGGTGAAGAGAAGTATTCATTGAGGACCTTGCTCCCTTCCACAGCCTCCAGGCACATCTTCCCACCTTTATCTCTAATCGGTCCTACCTTTACTCCAGTCATCCTTTTGTTCTTCACATAATTAAAGAATGCCTTGGGAGTTTTCCCTTACCCTACTCGCCAAGGCCTTCTCATGCCCCCTTCTTAAGCTCCTTTCATCAAGCATATAATAAAAATCATTAATTCCCTGTGAAGAAAGTGGTGGAGAAAGAAAACAGTGAGAGAAGAGAGCCTGGTTTGTGATACTGTTTATTTGGGTCATGTTGAAAACAATCCAATGGAGCAATAATGGAATAGAGATATAGAAAACTGCAGTTGCTGGAATCTGGAGCACAAACAATGAGGTGGGGGGACTTGGATGGAGAGCAGAGTAAAGGAATTGATGTTTCTGGTTATCAGGATATAGAAAATAGAAGAAATGTGTTTTAATGTTGTTTGAATTTTTTTTAAACTAAGTCATGAAATTTGGTTAATCAAAAAGCATAAAACTGTAAAAGACTAATAGCATTTTAAAGGCCTGATGAAGCTTGATAATTTGCAATACTAGAATGATTACTCTATCTTTAATGACATGTAATTACATATAATGTGAATACCAGGTTAAAGAACAGCTAAATAGTTTGATTTGTAAATGAACAAAGATCTTTCTTTCCAATTTTCTCTACTCCTAGAAAGGCAATTTGCTCATGTAGTGCGAAAAATAATAATTTTGTACATAAAAGTCACCATCAGCATAGTAAAAAGTTAGACTAATATTTTGGATGTAATCAAATAATTCTGACTGTGTTGAGGAAGGGATACACCCAAACAAAACAGAACAGCTGGCCTTCACTCTTTTGACTCCTCTTCTGTTGTTGTTCCAGGTTTATAGCAGTCCTTTGTGCTTTGCTGCAGTTAGATTTTGCACACTCCAGCAGTCTTCTATTACTTATGTTAAATCAATCAGCAATGATGGGATGTTGTAAACATAACATTTATCTTCACAGTGTCTCTTAAATGTGTCAGCTTGGTAGCACTTTTGCCTCAGAGCCAGTTGGCTCTGGATTCAAACCTGCTCTCCAAGATTTGGGCTGACTTGTCACTAGGGTGCAAGAATGGTTCTCCAATACTACAGAATGGTTGTCCAATACTACAGAAATAATAAAATCATGTTTGTTCTTTTGTCTGCATTTACAGTAAATGTCTTCAGGAATATTTCACTCACTGCAAATTATTCTGAGACAGTATGAGGCTGTCAGTGCTCAGGATCAGAAACATTCCCTTTTCCCTTCCACAGATACCAATCATACTACAGGAATTGATCAATTCACAAACGTTCACTGCAACTATTGACTCTTTCAAGTACATGTCTTATGAAGCCATTTGCCACTTTAGCCACACTCTGGGTGTAGGAATGTACTGCAATGAAAATGGCCATAAAGCATTTTGCCTCACGTTAATAAGCAATATTTTGTAAATCAGTAAAATTATTTTCAGGAATACATCTCTTAATAAATTATTAGCTGTCATCTAAAAGAGCTGAAACAGCTCATTTGATGGAACTTGAAAGTAAAAAAAAGTGTACAATTCTGACCACCTCATCACAGGAAGGATGTGGAGGTTTTGGAAAGGGTACAGAGGGGTTTACGATGCTGTCTTGATTAAAGGGTATAGCAATAAAGAGAAATTTCACAGACTTGGGTTTTCTCCTCTGGAGCATCAGAGGCCGATGGGAAAATCTGATAGAAGTTCATAAGATTACTTGAGGCATAAAGAGAGTAACCAGAATCTTTGTTGATCTCTGATAAATATGTCAAATACCTGATGGCATGAAACGGAATGTGAGAGGGAAAGGAGACGTGCAGTCAAGTTTGCTTCTTTTTTTTTACATGCAGAATGCTGGTGCTTGGACAAACCAGCAGGGATAGTGGTGGAAGTAGATACAATAAGTGACATTTAACAGGCTTTCAATCAGACATGAATATGCAGGGTATGGAAGGATATGCATCATGCACAGGCAAAAATAAAATAAAATTTAATTTGGCACATTTTTGACACAGACATTGTAGGCTGAAGGATCTGTTCCCGTACTGTACTGTTCTAAGCTTGATGTTCATAATAACATCAAATAAATCAGACAGAGCCACATCAAGAGATTATCCAAATGTTTTCTCAAATGCTGTACCAAGGAGAAAAAAAAAGGAGAGGAAATTGCTAGACTTGGGCAGGGACACCAGTTATAGTATTCTGGATTTGTTTCTGGTTTATACAAAATGAATGGCCATAAGTTTAAGGAAGGTAGAAAGTAACAGGCTGTCCAGGAATACTTTGAAGTAATTAAGTTTAAAAACATAGAAAACCTACAGCACAACACAGACCCTTCGGCCCACAATGCTGTGCCGAACATGTCCCTACCTTAGAAATTACCTAGGGTTACCCATAGCCCTCTTTTTCTGAGCTCCATGTACCCATCCAGGAGTCTCTTAAAAGACCCTATCATATCCACCTCCCCACCATTGCCGGCAGCCCATTCCACACACTCACCACTCTCTGCATAAAAAACTTACCCCTGACATCTCCCACTTCCAAGCACTTTAAAACTGTGCCCTTTCGTGATAGCCATCTCAACCCTGGGAAAAAACCTCTGCCTATCCACACAATCAATGTCTCTCATCATCTTGTACACCTCTATCAGGTCACCTCTCATCCTCCATTGCTCCAAGGAGAAAGGGCTGAGTTCACTCAACCTATTCTCATAAGGCATGCTCCGCAATCCAGGCAACATCCTTGTAAATCTCATCTGCACCCTTTCTACGGCTTCCACATCCTTCCTGTAGTGAGGTGACCAGAACTGAGCACAGTACTCCAAGTGGGGTCTGACCAGGGTCCTATATAGTTGCAACATCACCTCTCAGCTCCTAAACTCAACTCTGCGATTGATGAAGGCCAATGCACTGTACACTTTCTTAACCACAGAGTCAACCTGTGCAGCAGCTTTGACTGTCCTAGGGACTTCGATCACAAGATCCCTCTGATCCTCCACACTGCCAAGAGTCTTAACATTAATACTATAATCTGTCATCATATCTGACTTACCAAAATTAACCACCTCACACTTATCTGGGTTGAGCTCCATCTGCCACTTTTCAGCCCAGTTTTGCATCCTATTAATGTCCCGCTGTAACCTCTGACAGCCCTGCACACTATCCACAATACCTCCAACCTTTGTGTCATCAGCAAATGTTTGGAAGTAATAAGGGGTTCAGAAGTCAAGTTGATGCAGCAATAACTTCCACAGTACCCCTGTGGAGTCTGAAAGAACATCCTCAGACACAAGACGACAGAAGCCAATTACCTTTTGAAGTTGCTCTGCAGTCATCAAGCTGATACTTTTTACATACAGCTCAGGCTGGCTCATGGCTGATATCCCAACCCCAAAGCAAATTCTTTTCTTGCACTTTGTGGTAATTTCAATAACAATAGTTAAATAAGCACTTGAGTATTTTGAGACTCTCAGTTGCCCGAGGCTGCTGGTCAAATATCCAATTGAGATCCATTACTGTATTCCTTGGGAAAGGAGACAATATACTCTTTATTAAATTCAAATTTACTATATGGGAAACCATTTTGTTCACTGTGCCTGTGCTGGTTGAGAAAGGGCATCCCAGCTAATCATATCCACCAGCCTGTAGCGCTGCAGGTAACCACTCTTAAAGAACAAATACAAACAGATAATTCTTCACATACTGCCTCTCTTCTCCAATCAGGCAATGAATTCAAGACCATAAAGGCATAGGAGCAGAAGTAGGCCACTCAGCCCATTGAGTCTGGCCAACCATCATGGCTGATTTATTATTCCCCTCAACCCCATTCTCCTGCTTTCTCCCCGTAACCTTTCATGCCCTGACTAATCAAGAACCAAATCAATTTCCTCTAACTATACCTAATGACTTGGCCTCCACAGCCTTCAACAGATTCACCACCCTCCAGCTAAAGAAATTGCTCATCTCTGTTCTAAATAGATGTTGTTACTCTATTCTGAGGCTGCCCTCTAGTCCTCAAACTCACCCACTATAGGAAACATCCTCTCCATGACCACTCTATCAAAGCCTTTCAACATCCGATAGTTTCAATGAGATCCCTCCTCTCTCCCCCACCCCATTCTTCTAAACTCCTGTGAATACAGGCCCAGAGCTAAACACTCCTCATTCGTTAATCATTTAATTCACAGAATCATTATCATGAACCCGCTCTGGGCCTCTCCAATGCCAGCATATCTTTTCTCAGATAAGGGGACCAAAACTGCTCACAATATTCTAACTGTAGTCTGACCAATCCTTACAAAGCCACAGCATTACATCCTTACTTTTGTATTCCAGTCCTCTCAAAATGATTGCTAACATTGCATTTGCCTTCCTTACACCAACTCAACGTGCAAATTAACCTTCACGGAATCCTGCACAAGGTCTCTCAAGTCCCAATGCACTTCTGATTGTTGACTTTTATCCCCGTTTAGAAAACAGACCACTCCTTTATTCCTTCTACAAAAGTGCATGACTATACACTTCCATACACTGTATTCCATCTATCCCTTCTTTGACCATTCTCCCAATCCAAGTCCTTCTGCAGATTCCCTGCTTCCACACTAACTGCCAGAATTGCATCCTCTGCAACAAAGGAGATTAAAGGGGAATGAGGTGTGTAAGTTAAGAAGCTTAGACAGAGTGGTCAAATACTCAAAAGGTTTGGACTAAAAACTAATTTGTAGAAGGACTCGATCTGCAGTCTCTTTTTCCTCATTGTAGAAGGATGTTTATCTTGACCCCATTGAATAAACTTCTTATTCACTTCTTGTTGCCCCAGGACCATTTTACCTTCAATTAACTATGTTCAGTTTGCATTTGTTAAATCATTTCAAAGTCTGGTCAAACTACTCTTACCCCAGTTAGGAACTTGTATTTTTATTTTTCCCTTGTGCTTTTCCATAACAATATGGAATGAAGCAACACAAGATCACCGCTACAAAATTTCTTCTTTGTAGATACTCCTTCCTCTGGGTCTGCTTCACTTCCATTAAGTAAAACATGAATTCCAGGCGAGTAACAAAATTGGTCCATATTAGTCCAATTTCCACTCCATAATAAAAGAGTTTAGCAAAGCAACCCGGACAGCTGCTGCTGCTGTTTGTAGAGGATCTTTCATAAATTAGATTTCTGGATTAGCTAAAGAACTGGAATCTCATGACTACAGAGCTGTGCTGTTAGCAGCTACATCAAACAGTGCCAATCGTTTCTATAAAAGAATGATCTTGCACTGACACACCAAGCCAAAAAAAAACCAAGCCTTTTATTTGCTCTCCTGTTCAATGATTTTAAAAAAAGGGAATTTGGTGCCCTGAGGCTTGCAGGTAGTTTGGGGAAATTAAACTTCATCTATTCAGTTTTCTTAAAATTTTGATTTACAATCAGTCTCTCCATTCAATTTCTGCCCATTTTACATCTGCTTAACTTGAATTCTAGTTAAAAGTTTTCTTGAACAGCTGAAATTTAAGGGCATCATTGTATGGGAGATTTGGACAAAATCCTAGTTTATTTGAAAATAGACAAATCACTTTCACATGAATCTGTAATTTATAAACTGAAAACTCTAGACTCTGAAAATGTTGCACTGCTGCAAGTCATTCTCCTCGCCAATCACAAAGTGAACAAATGGCCGAATACAAGGGGAACAGCATATACGTGCCTAAGGAAACAGATTGGATGCAAAACCTCTGCCTGACTAAATCTGTGTAGGTTTAAGAATTAACTCTTCAGTATCATCTGTAGTTTACAAGAGATCACAAGAGGCAGCAGTGATTATCACCCATCTATCCAAAAAGGTAGGGAAAAAAATGGCTATTAATTGACTTCAGATTTTAGCCTAAAAGATATTTCAAGATGAGATACTAAACCAGCATGTTGCTCGATTAAGTAAGTTAGAATAAACCCACAAGTTTCCCTTTTAGAATGTTGTGCATCCAGTTCTTTTCAAGTAGTTTCCCAGAGTCTGTTGGAGTCCCTTTCTCCACGTTTGCTCCATCCATCCAACACCTATTTGCACAACGCAGATGAATCCCATTTTCATTCTCCCCACATTTCCTTAAATTCTTCCCAAATTCTACCACTCATTTGCACTGTATGGGCAATTTATAAATGGATGATTAATTTAACTCACATGTATTTGGGATGTGGGAGTAAACAAGGACATCCAGAAAAAAAACTCAGTTCACCACAGAGAGAATGTGCAAACCCCATCTAGAGAACGCCAGAGGTCAGGGCTGAAGCTGTGATGCAGAAGCCCTACATGTCACATCACTGTATCTATGTCAGATGTGTGGAAGACAGGCCAGAAAACTATTTTTTAGTGCAAAGTAGAAAATTACTTGGTGCAAAGGGTTAATTGCTGCACTTGATACAGGCTTTATATTTCAACCCAAATCTTACAATGAGATACCAGAGAACAAGCAGATGTCATCAAAGGAAATGTTTTGCATCCTGTAATGCCATTATGAATTGACGTGAAACAAATCCACCCCTGCTGCACAAGACTTTTGAAATACACTGAGAACTACATAACCTTGAAGTAGAAAAACAATATTCAAGTGTGAAAGTTCTATTTTCCTTTACTCATTTAGTTGTAGCATTGATACATGCTGGGGGAGAATAAATAAAATCTTTGGGTATACTGGAAAGGGAATGAAAAGTGCTAGAGAGAAGCAACTATTTTCTTTGTTATATTTGCCTTGTAATTATGGATGCACAAGTCACTATTTTCCAATTGAGGGGTGGTGCCAGAAAATTGCTGCACTGAAAATGTTCTACCCTTATTCAAATAAAAAAAGGATAAACCTGACAGTAGCAGGAAGGCTTTCGGAAATAACAGACCAGGTGAAAATTAACAACTGGTTTGATAAGCATGAAGTAATAAAGGAAATCTGTAAGAATTAATTAAAAAAGATAAAGATGCCTCAGATACTACCTGACTCACATTTTTGTTTTGTTGTTCCAAATTCCAAAATCCAGTGTCTTATGTGTCTCCAATTTAAAAAAAAATGCTGGGTTCATTTCAGAGAAGGACGAGGTTGAAATTCTGAAAGAGCTAGAAATTGATAAGGAAGTACTAGCAACACACACAAGATGCTGGAGGAACTCAGTAGGCCTGACAGCATCTATGAAAAAAAAAGTGCAGCCGGCATTTCAGGCCAAGACCCTTCGGCAGGACAGAACAGGAGGACAGCCGAGGAGTAGATTTGAAAGATGGCGGGAGGGGAGAGAGAACCGCCAGGCGGTGTGTGAAACTTGGAGGGGGAGGGATGAACCAAAGAGCTAGGAAGTTGATTGGTGAAAGAGACAGAAGGCCATAGAAGAAAGAAGGGGGGAGAGCGGAGGAACATCAGAGGGAGGCAATGGGTGGGCAAGGAGATAACATGAGAGAGGAAAAGGTGGAGGCATTACTGGAAGTTTGAGAAATTGATGTTCATCCCATCAGGATGGAGTCTACCCAAGCAGAATATAAGGCACTGTTCCTCCAACCTAAGTGTGGCCTCATCACGACAGTGGAGGAGGTCACGGATGGACATACCGGAATGAGAATGGGAATGGGAAGTGGATTTAAAATGGGTTGCTACTGGGAGATCCTGCTTGTTCTAGCAGACGAAGTGTAGACTTGGCGAAGCAATCTCCCAGTCTACATCGGATCTCACCGATGTATACAAGAGGCCACACTGGGAGCACCAAACAAAGTACATGACCCCCAACACTCACAAGTGAAGTGTCGCCTCACCTGTAAGGACTGAAGGACTTTTTGGGGCCGGAATGGTAGTGAGGGAGGTGGTGTAGGGGCAGGTGAAGCACTTGTTCCGCTTGCAAAGATAAATGTCATGAGGGAGATCAGTGGGGAGGGACAGATGGACAAGGGAGTCGCGTAGGGAGCAATCGCTGTGGAAAGCAGAGAGTGGGGGCAGAGAAAGATGTGTTTGATGGTGGCATCCAGTTGGAGGTGGTGGAAGTTTTGGAGAATTATGTGCTGATCTTCTATGGCCTTCTGTCTTTTTCACCAATCAACTTCCTAGCTCTTTGCTTCATCCTTCCCCCTCCAAGTTTCACATATCGCCTGGTATTTCTCTCTCCCCTTCCCCCATCTTTCAAATCTACTCCTCAGCCTTTCTCCCCCTCAAGTCCTGCCTAAGGGTTTCGGCTCAAAACGTCGACTACACTTTTATACCCCCATAGATGTTGCCTGGCCTGCTGAATTCCTCCATCATTTTGTGTGTGTTGCTCAGATTTGCAGCATCTACAGATTTTCTCTTGTCTGTGAAGAGGAAGTACTAGATTGACTGGCTGCACTTGGAAGTGGATAAATCACTTGGTCTAATTGGGTTGCAATCTAGACTGCCAAGAAAGGGAGGAAATTGATGCAGACCCTGATCATCATCTTCCAAGCAGCTATAAATTCAGGGAAGATGCCAGAGGACTACATTGGTAACATCCATGTTTAAACAAAAAACGTTTTACTTAAGAAAAGAATTATCAGTAACTTGGACAAGTGTGCTTTGGTTAATAAATCAATGCTCACATTTCCAAAGGAAAATCATGCAGAAAACTGTGGATTTATTTTTTGGAGGTTCCAGAGAGGCTGATGTGATTTGTTTATACTGTACCGGCTGTATCCTAAGGATTCCATACCTGAGAAACATTTGTAAGCCGACTTCTCCGCAAGTCAAACATCCATATCATAGCACACTACAGATACTTGCTGATTCTTTCATTGCATTGAATATCCACCATTATACTAAACATTATTAAACTAGTGGAACATATGGTATCCAGTCATTAATAAATCTCATGCTAATCTTAACTTTATAAATATTACCTTGAAAAAATGTTTCAGAAAAGTATAGAGAATTTGTTTACGGTCAGATTTCAGTAAGTCAAGTCATCCATACACTAAGGATTCGCTGTGTATTGATTTCTAAAAGGCATTTGATGAGGCAACATAAATAAAAGTCTTAATTTCTAGATTGAAAGCAGTGGAATAAAAAAAGCCACAGGCTGGATAAAGTTTATTTTTTTATTAGTTTTTTTTATACATTTTCTACATAACTACAAATTAAAAAACCCCAGATCAAAATGAGGAACATTAATGTAGTGCAAAATTAAGCATACAATGACAAAATGATACAAAGAAAGAGAATTTAAAAAAAGCACCTAAATTGAAGACAAGTAAAATTAGTGTCCTCCCCAAGCCCCACAACAACAAAAAAACTCCAGACCAACCACAACACAATATAGAGAATATAAATCAGGACAATCAAACTCCCAGACTGTGAATACACTCAGCAACAGAGGATAATAATGCCTACTACCAGAAAAAAAACAAAAAAAAAGGAGCTGAAAGCAAGGGACCAGAAAAAAACCTTAGTTAAGAGGAAGGTTATGAAAGTACTCGATAAAAGGTCCCCAGACCTCCTGGAACTTTAAATCCAAATTAAGAACTGAATAATGAATTTTTTTGAGGTCCAAACAGGCCATGATATCATTAAGCCATTGAGCATGGGTGGGTGGGGCAACATCTCTCCATCTAAGGAGGATCAAGCGTCTAGCCAAGAGAGAGGCAAAGGATAATATTCGGCATTTGGTCAGACTCAGACGTAAATCTGTCTCGCCCCAGAAACCAAACAAAGCAATTAAAGGGTTTGGTTCTAGGTGGTAATTCAGAATATACGATAACATAGTGAAGACATCTTTCCAAAATTTCTCCAAGCTAGGACAGAGCCAGTACATATGAACGAGAGAGGCCTCACCCCCCCCCCACCCCCCCGTGGCATTTATCACAAAGCGGACTAATGTTAGGGTAGAATCAAGATAGTTTAGATTTAGACATATGGGCTCTATGAACAATCTTAAACTGTAAAAGGCAATGGCGAGCACAAAGAGAGGTCGAGTTAACCAATTTGAGAATCGAGTCCCAACTCTCATCAGATAAGGAGGTATTTAAATCCTGCTCCAATGCCATTTTAATTTTATCCACAGGGGCCCATCGTAAGGCTGCTAATTTATCTCGAATAATTGATATTAAACCTTTACCTAGTGGATTAATGGAAAGAAATAAGTCCATAGCATTTTTCGCAGGCATTTCAGGAAAGTTAGGAATTAAAGGAGCAATAAAGTGTCTAATTTGGAGATATCTAAAAAAAATGAGCATTGGGCAGATTGAATTTAACAGAGAGCTGTTGAAAAGAAGCGAAGCGATTATCAATGAAAAGATCTTCAAAATGTCTAATGCCCTTCCTATACCAAACCTGGAATGCTGAATCGTATGTAGTAGGTAAAAAAAGGTGATTATGTACGACAGGGCTGGAAACGGAAAAAACCATGGAAACCATAGCATTTCCTAAACTGAGCCCATATACGCAAAGTGTGTCTAACAAGAGGATTAGCTATTAATCTGGATAAACTACCAGGGAGTGCAGAGCCAAGAAGGATGAAGTTTATTAAGGAATAAGAAACGAAACAAACAAAAACAGCAGTAGTGAAAATGTTGTTTCTCCAGACTGGAGAGAAGTGTAAAGTAATGTTTATAGGACCAATGAGTTTATTCAGTATCCATTGTGGGGATACAGTTCCAAAGACACACTGGTTAGTAGATTAATTGGTCACTAAATTGTCCTGTGATTACGCCAGCGTTAAAATATGTGGGTCGCTGGGTGGAGCAGCTTGTTGTGCTGGGAGTGTCTGTTCTGCACTGCATCTCTAAACAAAGGAATAAATAAATTTCTGCTGTGTAGATGACAAAACATACAAGGCACAGTGAACTATGAGGATGATAATAGACCAAGGAAATAAAGTCACACTGATGGAATGGACAGATAAGTGGAAGATTAAATTTAATTATATAATTGGAATAAGAGGAGACAACATAAACCAGAACAATTTTAAAAGGTGCAGCACAGGTAGAGCGAAAGGTTTAAACAGTGCACAGGACCCTGGGTTTAAAAACTATAAAAGCGAGTCAGACATGTTGAACCTTTAAAAACCACTGACTTGGCCACAGCTGGACTACATTTACGAGTATATTTCCACATGAGATTAAAGTTTTGTAGATAGAAAGAAGAAACAAAAAGGTAATTCATCTGGGAGTAGGGAGATTTAAAACACACATTAAAAATGTGAGGTTGAAATGTAATCCATTATCAGAAAGGGTGCTGAAAATAAAGTCTAGTAAGGAAACTGAATAAATCAAAAGAAAAATATGCAGGGATCTGGGAAGAGTGGGAGAATAAGACTGACTTGGTAGCTCAAAGAAATATCGAGCATTGGAAGGCTAAATAGCCTCCTCTGTGCTCTCCCATTTCAAAGTCCATGATGTGGCATGTCGAGACTGAAACAAGAAATGCCCTTTATTTGCTTAAAAGAGAATGAAAAAAAGCTTTATCTTATACAACATTAAGTAGCTCACAGCACAGCCACACCAGTAACAAGCCTGAACATTGTCCTGCAGCTCATCAATGACTCAGTACCATTGTGGATGGACTTCATCTTATTCCTCAGATTTTACTACGTAGGACAATATTTCTGTTTCATTGATTCTGCAAATCACACTCTGTCCCAACTTAGAAAATTATATTCATTCATTCAATACTGCAACATTATAGGAGTTGCTCTACCTCAGGCAGAGCAGCAAGGCAGGAAAGCTACTCTTCATCTTCAAAGACAAGCAGGATGGCAACCCAGGCATAATAATGCATGAATTTCATTGGAAAATTTTTATTATTCCAGATTCTCTTTTTCTGCTGTGTTTTCTGAATGCCTTCAGAAATTATGATTACCTCCAACAAGTACAAACTGGGTAAATGGGCACAGAAAAAAAAGAGATTTGTTTAATGATTAGATAATGTCCTGAGAATTGTAGATAGTTCTTCAAATAAAGCACTTCCTTCATTTGGAAAATTTAAATTTCAATGAGGAGCAAGTTCTGTTAATAATTAGCGGAGAGATGCTCTCTGTAATGCAATACAAGACAAGATGCTAATAAGCACACAATCTCAAATATTGTGGCACTTTGTTGTTTAAAGTAATGTGTACTGTTTCAATGGTGTTATTTCCTTCATCGGATTTCCTCTACAATAGACATACTTCTTTAATCCAAAAATACTACTCTTTGCAATAGAGGTGTGTTCAGGATTAAATGAAAAGTTTTGCACCAGCTTAACGTTCTTTGATAAACTTGCACAAGATCTGATAAAGCACGGGTTTAATCTTCTCAAATCCATGCTACAGTAGGCTGGAACCTGATGGTGCTTTTAAAAGAAATCTTTTTCCATGATATCTTCTCTGAGATCACAATGGATGAGGAAACATGGTTTGTTCCACAGAAAGACATTTGTCTTTGTATTTTGTGGGTAAATGTGTTATTTGCTAGATATTGCTGAAACAATTCTAATAATCCGCCAATAAAAACTCTTGAAAGATTTTGCAAATGGTTTCTGATGCGATTGAATAACAAATTGATCATAACTGCATTGACTGATAGCATCTGTCTTCACATGCTGTGCAATGATGTGGTGACTTAATTTGTTCCATACATACAAAGCTTCATTGTTACCGGATTAGTTTCCAATGTGTATTCAATATAAAGGATGTCTGTTGTATCATCCTCATTTTGATAGATCATTCAGTTTTCAGTGACAGCCCAGAAAGTACCTTTGCAGTCCTTATACAACCCAAAGTGTAATGCTACTTACATAACATGGTAGGTCTTAACTGTCCTGTGAAAAGACTTCACAACTCATTCATTATAAAGGATGGACAATAGCTGCCAGCTTCGATGCCAAGATATGAGTGAATGATAATATCTCAGAGCCAGCTGTTGTCGGTTACTGTTGCATGTCTCACAGCTTGCCACAGAAGCACTTATTCAAGGAGACATTTGCACCATGAGGATATAGACAAAAATTTGACCTCAGATTTTAGACTTATGTTCTTCAAACTATCTATTAAGCTGACACTGGAACCTGCTAGTGGAATGGGTGACCATCTCAATTAGCACACCTGTGGTGCCAATCACCATACATCATCAGATAGTTGATTTCTCAACTCACATTGTAGCAAAAAGTACATTTTGCAAAAATATTTAGTCCCCAGTAAAAGCTGAGACGGTAGATATGCAAGCACACGATACTGCCTTAGCTATGTATACCAATGTTCAAAGGGGATTCCAACAAGCTAGAACAGGCATGGGCAAACTACGGCCCACTGGCCATATGCGGCCCGTTAATCTTATTAATCCGGCCCGCAGAACTTGAAGAAGTTATATTAATAAACCTTGTTAACGTTTTTTCCCCGCAATTCTGGCGTTTTCCCAATAGATGACGCACTCTATATACATTGACCTTTGTTGAGGTGCAGCGTATTACTCCACATTTGCACTTTACTCTTTGTTCGGCTCGACCTATTTGTGTGAACAGGCGTTCAGCGTCATGAACATCAACAAAGCCAGCCACAGATCCAAGTTAACTGACCAACACCTCAGATCCATCCTGAGAATCGCCACAACAAAACGAAATCCAGACTTTGATGTGCTGGCTAAAAAGGGAGACCAACAACACTGTTCCCACTGAAATTAAAAATAAGTTTCTTCGTTGTGTTATGTAAAAAATGCATTTGAAAATATTTTTTTCAAGAAGCCTTACATGTTACATGTCATTTCTGTTAAGTGATGGACATGAGTAGTGCGCAGGTGCACGTACGTTCTCAAAATAAAAAATGCGCTCCAGATCAAATAACACGCTCCGCATACTGGCGCACTGTCATTGTTCTGTCTTTGTGCTGGTCGTTGTTGAGTTTTGGCACAGGGGACAATTGAATAAGAAGGAGCAGGACAAGTAGACCTGCAACTCCTACCATTTTTGAAATAAAGACAGTCAGGAGGAGAGTGATGATGATAATATCTTGAAGGATAACAGAATTTTCAGTGCTTTAAAATAATAACTGTTACTATTAAAAAAGCTGTATTTTATTCATTTAATTTTCAGTGCTTTAAAAGTCACTTCAATAAATAGCTAAATACCATGGGACTTCAAAGACAGATATTTTGTTGTAATGCATTTGTTCATTTTCAATTGAAATTAAAGCACATGTTTTCTACATATTCCATGATATTTTATTTTCTCTTATGAGGTGTATTACCAAAACACTCCGTCCATCTGCTCCTGGTCCAGCCCCCCTGTCAAATTTTAGAACCCTTTGTGGCCCACAAGTCAAAAAGTTTGCCCACCCCTGAGCTAGAAGATCATGGATGTGCTGGTGTGTTATCTCAGGATAACAAGATTTGTTTCCACCCCCAATCACTGGCTTGCCAGCCCTGCAGCTGTAATCTAAACTGAGATGCAATAACATGAAGCTGGAATTTACAGCCTCAGAGCTGCTTAAAATGGATCTCCATAGGCGTGTACAGTCTCTATAAATGCTACAATTAGTACAGACAAATGGGAAAGGCATGCAGTGTATGCACAAAGAATATTTTTCTATGTAAGAATACTTACAAATTTCCATTCTGTGACAGCTCTTATTTTTGCCATGGAGAAGCAGACAAAGCAATAGTTGGGGAACTGTTCGGAACTCAAATTCTCAAATCTAGAACTGCAATAAACCAGCTTAAACTTTATAAACCGGTCACTTTAAACCATAATGAATGTTCCCACTTTACTGGTGTAAACCAAAGACACACACGAAAGAGTAAATTGTAAAGTGGCACAGAATGTCACAATACACTAAAGAAAAATTGCATTCATATCCATTAAATTCTTGCAAATGTCTCTTCTATGCACATGCAGCACCTCAATCCTATGACCTTGGACAGCTGTCAGAATTCCTCAGCTATTGTTATGACTGAGTCACGGGGAAACTAATTTTCATGTACTGCTCCATTAACCAAATTAGATGTTTTCTCCATATTATTTCCTAATGATATAGGAGGAGGCCATTTAGAGGCATAGCGCAATACAGTACGGATAAAAGCCCCTCAGCCCAATGAGTCCATACTGACCATGGTGTCCACCAAATCAGTCCCAATTTTGTGCATTTGGTCCATATCCTACAAGCCCTATCCGTGCATGTATCAATGCAAGTGCTTCTTAAATATAGCCACTGTATCTGCCTTGGCCAATCAAGTCTACGCCAGCTCACAGCACAAACCCACTCCTCAATAAATTTTCTTGTAATCCATTTCCCAACAGTTCTACCATCTATCTACACAAGCATCAATTTACAGCATCTATCTAAACTACCAATCCCTCAAACCCTTACGGTCACAGGACATACAGCACCATTCAGTGGATCTGGGTCACTGTGGCTGTGAGGCAGCAACTCCAATAGCTGCACCACCATGTCACACAGTTTTTGACCTTAAGATCGATGTGTTGAGCAGAAACTAAAGAACTCCAAACTGCTAGAGATACTGATGCACCTGAAAGAGTATGATGCATACTTGAGAGAGCAGGTCTGGAATTTTGAGCAAAAAAACCCAAACAATTTGGAGGAGGAGATCAGCAGATTGAACGCCATTGGTGGGTGGGAGGGAGGGGGTGAAAGAACAGTTGATGCTTTGGGTTGAAAACCTGCATTAGTACCAATCAGGGCAACAGGAGCATAATAGATGGTAGCCATGAAAGCCACCAGTGATCACTACAAAGCCTGGTGCTCAAGCAATCAAGGTGCAAGAGCTGGGTTCAGGTCAACAACAGAAAAATAATCCGTTACATGCACCTGACAAATAAACTCTGGCACTGATTGTGAAGATTGGGGCCTGAATGGTGTAGTCAGAGGATGGTTTTCTATAGCAAGAATCAATGAAAGGTTAAAAGACAAATCTTACAAAGGCCCCAATCCAGCACTTTGATATTGAATGCCAAAGTATCCCAAGTCAGTCTGGTCCAATTTGCCTCAAAAGTTCTCAAAAAGATTTTGCAAGAAGAAGATAACTATTCCGTGGAAGGCTAATATTTATAATGTATCAAGACTGAATTACTCTAGGAAATGCAAAGTTGAAATTCTGGTGTGACACAAAACAAATGAAATGGCAGCTGCTATACTTCATTTTGATATGTTCCAATTACTTAATATGACAAAATAAATTTCCAGATTCCACTTCACTGGTGTAAACCAAGGATGCACATGAATGAATATATCAAAGTAAATTAAAGCAAAATAAATAAATGGATTTTTAGCCCACAGTGAATAAACACATCTTTAACCACGCAGATTAAAGCCACAATATAGCAGTATATGCATTGGACATCATATCCAAAAATTAACATTCAATTGATTTCATCATTTTCTCACAGACCCACAATCAGTTTGATGAACATCCTTGAAGTAGTCAAATTTGATGTATAAAGACAAGACTGCTGATGTTTGAATCAGGAGTGAAAAACAAACAGCGGGGAGAGAGCTGAGCAGGTCAAGTAGCATTTGTGGAAACAAAGGGGTAGTCAATTCAGGTCATCAAGATCCTGAAGTGTCAACAATCACTTTGCCTCCATAGACGCTGTTTGACCCACTGAGTTCCTCCAGAGTTTGAATATAGATCAACAGATTTCTCCAGCTCACTCCAAGCTAGGTTCAGTATACACACCCAAATCATGGAAACTCACTCCAAACTAGATAGAGTACACACACCCAAACCATGGAAGCTATAGGTGAGGTCAGGATGACTTCAACTTTGGTCTTGAGAAATCTCTAGACCTCATCCCAAAGGGAACTAAACTAATTTCAACTTCAGTGCCTTGGCTGGAAAAATTGAGGGCATCTGGAAAAAATACACTTACAAGGAGAGTAAAGAAAGCCAAATCCAAGGAGTTTTATTTCTTGACAAGATGCATGGAACCCCTTGTGATGACTAACCAAGCTCCAGAGACAAAACAAATCCACAGGAGTTCACGGCAAGACTCCCCACCCAGGCAATGTTACCACCTGAGCAAGGGACCCGGGTACATCACTCAGATTTTTTTTTTGGAGTGGTTAAGGCCTAACAGTTTAAAAAAAAAATCAAAAGATCTGTGAAAGAATAAACCAGAGACAAACTCCTATTTTAAGAGAGCTCATAAGACCAATAATAAAATCAGCCACCTGCCTCCAGATCTCAACAGTCACCTTTAATTAGCATTCAATAAGTAGTTATTTCTTAAGATTTTCAAATGGGAATTGATGGTTCTTGAGAAAGAGCAGGGAATTTCTGAACCATCATTTCAAGAGGGGTGAATGAGGAAGTTATATTTCCTAGAGCTAGTTAGAGATGGAAGTAGTCATGCATCTTGACTGAAAATTGGAGTTGGAATATTGGACCACAGTTGGAATGGTGGACACCCACAACCCAACTTCGACAAACCCATCATATTAATGGTGCAGTATACCCAAAAAATATCAATCCTTTTAACAATTTTGGGTTTCAAACCTTGTAAAATACATAAATACAGTGTACCACTTGATAGAATTTCCAGCCTCTCAACTATAAACCAAAATGTTAACCTAGTGACTTTGAAGAGCAAGCATTAAAGTTTAATAGGATCAACTTGGAATTATTCTGACTTTCCAACTGGGCACGGCATTTCTTGAACTGCAACATCAAAAGTTTTCCTCCTTAAAGCAAACATTATACCTTGCCCATAACATAGAAAGAATTAAAGTTGTTTCAGCAGTTACAAGACTAACACAATCTCCTGGGTTTTGATATCATACAAACAATACAGCAATTTGCAAGTAGATTATCAAAATCAACAACCCAAACTACTATCAGTGTGCAACTCTAGCCTGTTGATTACAAGTTACAGTTTTGCTTCTCACTCGTGAATACAAGAAAACAGAAGTACACTTCCTGATCCCTCAAGCCTACTCGGCCATTGATCTGCTCCTGACCTCCCACGGTGGAAGACTGTGCAGGTAAGTTGGTGCTTTTCACATGAATGCTATAATTGCTTGTAACTATACTCACAAATTACACTCCCACCTAGCCCTGAGAAAAGCAGTTGCAACAGCATTTGAAGTGAATTGAATTGACTTTATTTCTTATATCCTTCATATCCATGAGTAAAAATCTTTATGTAACATCTCCATGTGAAATGTATAGCAATTTATAATAAACAGTATCTACAACAGGACTATTTATATAGTATAGAACTATAATAGTATCAGCATGAATTAATCAGAATTATGGCCTGGTGGAAGAAGCTGTCCTGGAGTTGGTTGGTCCTGGCTTTAATGCTATGTCTCCCCTCATAGCCATTTATTATTATGCTGCTGTTTTCAGGATTCACTAATACAAATATTAAAATTCCTAAATTACAACAGTTGCTATTCTTCAAAAGTCGTTTCATTGTTGTAGAAGTGCCAGGGACATCCCAATATGGATGGGAATCCAAGTTTTCCTATGGGTATCTATAAACTGATGCGATAAACCAAGTAGTGTTTAACAGAAGCAATCCACTGAGCATTTTTGCAAGTTGAGGCATTGCCAAAACAGAACCAAAGAACAGAAATGAAGTTGCAGAGGTATTGAAGATTTGGGGAAAGGCCAGACTGATCATCAATGAACACTGAAGATGCACGTGTTCAGTCACTTGAAAGTGATAGCAAGCTCCAGGAAAGGAGAATAATCATCCAGGGTTGATGGACAAGGGAGGACCCAGAGCCATTTCAGCTACCAAATGTCTGAAAAGAACATGGGTAATTTATGATTAAGTTTCAAAAGTTTTACTTTTATATCTTTAGATATATTACCAGTTCTTGAGGGAAAACAATTTTATTCAAAAAGATTTTCATTCTATATCTGCCAAGATTTCCTACCCATTCAATTTAAAAAAATAAAAGCAGTCTTCAGTATTTCTACCAATTAGAAAAGACCATGCGAAAGGCCATAAGGCACATTCATGTACCAAATCTTGTTTGTATCAGCATGATTCGTGTTTGTTAGACTCAGGACAACACACAATTTTCTGATCTTTAACATTTATCAGCATCAGGTATTGAAAGCAAATTTAAGTGGACAATGATCACAGGACAACTCTCTACAACACAACTACATCCAACTCTGAACCGCAAAGCTACCCACCTCTCACCCTCTCCACCCAGTTAAACCAGGACTGGGCCATGGCTGGAGAAGCTATTACATAGCCTGAAGCAAAAAGTCTTTTGTTCTATAGGACGGGAACAGTCAAACAGCTGAAGCGTCCTCTTCAACCCTTGAAGTAAAAATTTTCATAAGTATTAGCACAGTGAGAATAACTCTAAGAAAGATTGCCTTGAGATCTGTTCCATCCGAGAGAGGAGATTCCTTTCATTTTCAACACTTCAGTGTTCCCTCAGGAGGCTAGATGACTTTTGTAGCCTTGGAGTAGAGCATATGGTGAGCCAAGATAGCAGGTACATCTAACACAGAAAGTAGCAAGCAAAATAAAAGGCAAATACACCATATCCTCGTTATATGCAACTTCAGACAATGCAGATTCACAGTTATGCGAGGAACCTCTTTCTACCAATGTCTCCTTATCTGCGTCCAAAACCCAGAGTTATGCGAGGAGCACTGCGTTCCTGCCAATACAAGTCACGTGCGCAAGCCTCACAGTCTCACTCCCGCCAGTCTCGCATTGGTTTTGGCAAGGTGTGGATGGGCGATTTTGCGCTCTTAAACTTTTGTTGGTTTTACCTACGGTGCAGCAATTTTGAGCTTGAAATACTTAACTATGCCTCCGAAGCGTCCGATGTCATGTCCTGGGCCATCAGCCGAGCGATAGGGAACCGCTTTAACACTTGAAATTATAAACAGCGACATCAGGTTAAGGTAACACAGCTCTGGGACACTACTACTGGGAACAGAATCTTGTCTTTAAAGTTCTTTTGTTGCTTGACAATTCGCCAGCCCATCCTAAACATTTGGACAGCATTCATTCTAACACAACAGTGTGTTCCTGCCGCCTAACGCAAAATCACTGTCTCAGATGCAAGCAACAGAAGATTTTGAAAAACCTGGGAGCTTACCAACGGTGAGGGATTGGTGGAAGTCGGAACACTAGGCACAAATGGCGATGGACACGGACCAAAGTTTAGAATGGAGTTAGCATGTCAGTCGTCATCTGCCATCAACCCTTCTTCCCTATGAGCAAACTTATGCTGAAAAACAAAATGCTGCCAAGCAAACAACCCTCGCCACTTTCTTAAAACCAGTGCCGGCAGTTCTGAGAGTCTTTCTTCACCCCTTTTTGTGCTCGATATGATCCTGACAACCACAACCATCCATGCACCTTATCTATGTAAAGCTGCCCGACACCACACAACCACGCATCTCCCGGAGCGAGCACACCTGCCACTGTTGGCGAGTTCTGTACACTCTAGTATGCCAACTTTCTATGATTTATTACATTGAATATTACCTTAAATTGAAGAAATATAATATGAATGTGCCTTGTGGTACTGCTTGTGTGTCATACTGGTATGAAAATGTGAATAAATTACAGATAAAACATTTAGGAAGCCCTCCAGAACGTATCCCTATTTTCTCCATTTAAATAATTATTCACATTATGCGTCGACTGCAAGGAACGAAACCCCCGCATATAATGAGGATAGGGTGTAAATCATATCGCCTAAAGCACCACAACTCACTCAAAACCTAGTCTAAATATCCTAGCTCAGAGATGAAATTGTATATGTTGATAGACAAATGAAAAGAACAGCATGGAGCTTAAAGCAAGGCTTGATAGCTCTTGGAAAAGTGAAAGTAAGATAGCAGAGATACCTGCTATTATTCTATGCTAATTTAGTATGAGCACCAAGATAGATTTCAATGCCGACACACATTTTGATGATTTTAAACAAAGTATAGCAGCAGACTTACTTATCTCACACACACACACACACACACACACACACTCACGCTCACGCCACACGCCCCCCCACCCCCCCATATGTACAAGCTGGTATTAAACCAGACTGCTAAAAGCATTATTATCCTTAGGATATGAAAGAACTTGTTGGGATTATGAGAACCAAATGCTGCTGTGGCAGTAATTATGAAGTTGGTAAAGTCTAATTATAAGTTACACCATGTCAAATTATTACCCAGAACAGTATGTGTTATTACTTCCCTCTCCAAATATCTGCCACTGTGAGATGGATTGACTACAAAGATTACATCACTCCACACAACATATACTAATTTAAATTGTGTTCCAGGCTCTAATAATTGAGATTTATTACCTTAATGAATTAATCTATAACAATGATTCTAACTTTTCTTTGAAAACAGTATGAATTTTTGTAGAACTTGGTACTTGTTAAGGCAAGGTAAATTCAATGTTCTGAATGACACATGGACAACTAAAATGGGAAATAAATTTTCACATTGAGAATGTCAAGCCTTAAGAACACCACAGTAAATCAGCATTATTGGACTTCCACTGGAATTCAATGTTAAATAGATTGACAAAACAAAAGCCAAATCCAAGGCTTATTGCATTTAAAACTTAACTGATGCTGCATTTAGACTGATCATTGGTTGTTGCTAATATTTATAATTGTTATTTAGTCCTATTGACCTCATTAAAAACTGTTACACCTTGAGAACGCAGATTCTAAATTAAGGACATTTTCAATGGGGAAAAAAAAAGAAAGAATAAATGCAGGCTCTATCTAGTGACAGTACATTTGAGATAATTGAGAATGGGATGTCACAATTATGTAGCTGTGATTTCCTTTTAGCATACATGCCTGCTATTGTAAGTCACTTCCCTTTAGTCTGATTTCTGATCAACCATGGATCAATTTTGCAAGCTCCCCAATTAATTTCAATTCCAAACATTCTCATAAAATGTAGGAATATCCAGGACATGCTTTCTACATTTAAGTACCCACAACTGTTTAGATATTGGAATTTATGTTTGATGCTTTTCCCAACAATTTTTTCAAAATTATTGTGCAATTTTACACACCTGTAAAGAGAAGGTTTACTATCACAATGCTCCTCAAACCCAATGACCACACCTGCACAATTTTCAGTAACGCATGGAGCCAGATCTCAGGCTAGGAATTTTTCCACTGTCTCTGGAGGTGTAAAGCCAGATTACTGCAGCAAAATGGTGTGACTGAGGCCAGCAAACTACACAAAATAATCAAACCTGAAGCTGCTTGGATCATTCAGGTTGCCTTCATCCTGTATGTTATTATGGCAGCTAACCACAATTCCTTAGCATGATTAGACCATTGAAAGCTAAGGCATTGACAATTTGCTAAGCAACAGTCCTAGGTTCAGCTGGCTATGAGAAAAAAACAACCAATAACATTGAAGTGTGGGGTAGGAGGAGGATGGACAGGATTTGTAACTTCAGACTCCCTTGCTCCTTCCAGAACTCTGACAACACTGTACATGCTAACATAATTGACTGCAACTTTGCAATTATCACTACCCATATGAAAATCACAAGATTCTTGATGATTATGAAGAGAAATGTTAAAAATGATGAGCAAATGCAAAAATCTCTCAAAATTCCGAGACACTGATATAAAAAAAATTGCAGAACAGGTTACAAGCTTGTATCACAGTACATTGGGTACTGGTGCAAGATTTTGCCCAGTAAGCACACATATACTGCAGCGGTCACATTGGTCTCAAAATGCTCCAACTCAGAGAAACCAAGCTCTGTGCAAGTGTCAGACAGACACATGAGGGAAGTGGTGGATTAATAGGCCAGTTTGTTCTGCATCTCTCACAATGTATGGAATAATTTTCTGCTGTTTGCACTGAGTGCTTCCAGCAGATTTCAGCATCTTAGCTGCTATTTCAATTCTCAAGTCCTGGGTATTCATGTGGCTGCCAGTAACCCTACACCAAGATAACCAGGGTAATGTATTTATTTTTATGTGAACCGTTTATCTAAACTACCCCATTATTAATGAGGCCACATAGATCCCCATAATTTTTGCCTCTGCCCATCCCGATTCTAACTTGGAACCACAAGGGAAAGGGATATGATGGGAAAGCAAGACAGCCTTGAACAGGCATTGACAGAATCATAAAGATGCAAGGAATTGTGTACAGTTCTGGTCACCGAATTATAGGAAGGATATCAATAAATTAGAGAGAGTGCAGAGACGATTTACTAGGATGTTACCTGGGTTTCAGCACTTAAGTTACAGAGAAAGGTTGAACAAGTTAGGTCTCTATTCATTGGAGCGTAGAAGGTTGAGGGGGGATTTGATGGAGATATTTAAAGTTTTGAGAGGGATAGATAGAGTTGACGTGAATAGGCTGTTTCCATTGAGAGTAGGGGAGATTCAAACGAGAGGACATGATTTGAGAGTTAGGGGGCAGAAGTTTAAGGGAAACACGAGGGGGTATTTCTTTACTCAGAGAGTGATAGCTGTGTGGAATGAGCTTCCTGTAGAAGTAGTAGAGGCCAGTTCAGTTGTGTCATTTAAGGTAAAATTGGATAGGTATATGGACAGGAAAGGAGTGGAGGGTTATGGGCTGAGTGCGGGTAGGTGGGACTAGGTGAGATTAAGAGTTTGGCACGGACTAGGAGGGCCGAGATGGCCTGTTTCCGTGCTGTGATTGTTATATGGTTATATGGAAAGGAAAAGTAGACACGTTACCGTACACTACCTTAAGATTTATTTGTTTGCAGGCATTTACAGGAATGTAAACAAACAATGGAATTTATGAAAAACTACTCAAAGACTGAAACAACCAATGCAAACACGAGGAAATCTGCAGATGCTGGAACTTCAAACAACACACACAAAATGCTGGTGGAACACAGCAGGCCAGGCAGCATCTATAGGAAGAAGTACAGTCGACGTTCCGGCCCGAGACTCTTCATCAAGACTAACTGAAGAGAAAGATAGTAAGAGATTTGAAAGTCGGAGGGGGAGGGGGAAATTCAAAATGATAGGAGAAGACAAGAGGGGGAAGGATGAAGCTTAGAACTGGAAAGTTGATTGGCAAAAGGGATACAGAGCTGGAGAAGGGAGAGGATCATGGGACTGGAGGCCTAGGGAGAAAGAAAGGGGGAGGAGTGCAACAGAGGGAGATTGAGAACAGGCAAGGAGTGATTCTAAGAGGACAGAGAGAAGAGAGAAAAAGAAAAAAGGGGAGAAATAACAAATAATTAGGGATGAGGTGAGAAGGGGAGGAGGGGCATTAACGGAAGTTAGAAAAATCAATGTTCATGCCATCAGCTTGGAAGCTACCCAGACGGAAAATAAGGTGTTGTTCCTCCAACCTGAGTGTGGCTTCATCTTGACAGTAGAGGAGGCCATGGATAGACATATCAGAATGGGAATGGGACATGGAATTAAGATGCGTGGCCACTGGGAGATCCTGCTTTCTCTGGTGGACAGAATGTAAGTGTTCAGCAAAACAGTCTTCCAGTCTGCGTTGTGTCTCATCAATATATAGAAGGCCGCACCGGATGCAGTATACCACACCAGCCGAATCACAGGTGAAGTGTTGCCTCACCTGGAAGGACTGTCTGGGGCCCTGAATGGTGGTGAGGCTCTCCATATGGCTTTAGTCCACCTAGACAATATAAACACCTACATCAGGATGCTGTTAATCAACTATAGCTCAGGACTTAATTCCATCATTCCTGCAGTCCTGATTGAGAAGTTGCAGAACCTGGCCCTCCGTACCTCCCTCTGCAATCGGATCCTCATCTTCCTAACTGGAAGACCACAGTCTACACAGATTGGTGATAACATCTCCTCCTCGCTGACGATCAACACTGGCACACCTTGGGTGTGTGCTTAGCCCACTGCTCTACTCTCTGTATACACATGACTGTGTGGCTAGGCATAGCTCGAATATCTGCAAATTTGCTGATGATACAACCATTGTTGGTAGAATCTTAGATGGTAACAAGATTATACTGTCTTCTATCATTTTGGATCTCCCCCTCCCCCTCTCAAATCTCTCACTGTCTCTTCTCTCAGTTAGTCCTGACGAAGGGTCTCGACCTGAAACATTGACTGCACTTCTCCCTACAGATGCTGCCTGGCCTGCTGCGTTCCACCAGCATTTTGTGTGTGTTGAATGGACAAAAGATTACTATTTGTGCAAATAAAAAAGGGTAAGGATCAAGAAAGGACAGTATTAGTGGAGCAGGCTCAGAAGTTTCTCATAAAATAATGCCCTAAACCGAATATGCAACAAGTCCATTTTGCATTTAATAATGAGCCAGATATTGTTTATATTCATTTAAGAAATATTGGTGTAAAAGTCAGTTTGTTTCACAAGACAATCGCAAACCAAACCTGCTGTTGAATCAGGGATTACATCAGACCGAATAAGCAGAGCAAATTTCCTTCCATGGAGATTAATGAACTAGAACAGTCCCATGGCTTCATGTTCACCAATTACAAAGTCTAGCATTATATTTCATACTTGCTTAAATACTTGCATTTAAGCTCCTCAGCTGTCATGGTGGGATTCAACTCATGTCTCCAAATCAATTGGCATTTCCTCTAGATACTATTTCAGTAACTTAATCACAGTGCTTCCATTGGCTTCTTCATTAATTGATGATAAAAGATGGATGATTATTTGTCAAATAGAAATAAAACTGTGTTTGATGTAAAAGAAGAAATGCGAAAATTCTAAGAGACTCAAGAGACTGCAGATGCTGTTCTCTGAAGAAAAACAAAGTGATCGAAATCTGGGACACCTCTCCCCTGCATTCTCAGTCCTGATGCAGGATCTCCACCTGAAACTTCTGTGTTCATGATGCTGCTGAGCCTCCTTAGTGAGTTTCTCTTAAAAGCGCAAAATTTGGGGCAAACTGACCTCATTCCAGGAGGCAGGGGCAATCTGCTCTAAACTGTGCAAATCTACCAGATAATGCAATGTGAGAGGGTTAGTAGCAGATATGAAAAATATCAGATTTGATAAGGCATACAAGGGAGAAACAATACAGATAAGGAGCATCATAAAACTAAAAATGAGAGCTATAGGTAACCCTACACTATTTCTAAAGTAAGCACATGTTCAGCACAGCATTGTGGGCCGAAGGGCCTGTAGTGTGCTGCAGGTTTTCTATGTTTCTAAAAAAAATAAAGTGGGCAAGAGGAGTACTGATCCAAACAAAGCTTGCTGTATTGTATATTAAGAGGAGAAAAAAGGTGTTTAGGAATGATTTGAGCACACAGTGAATTGATAATGGTGATATTATAAATTAAAAACAGAAAATGACTTCAAAATTTTAAAAATTTGAAGTAATTACTTTGTTTCTATATTAATGGAAGAGGAAGGGGATGACATCTCAAGGAAATAAAGTGCTAAATTAAAGTTATGTTCTCACTAACATTTAAAAAATGTTAGTGAAACAACAATGAAAAATGCTGAGGTTTGCAATGGAATCATATAAAAATAAAATCACAAAAGTAATTAGAAAAACCATCCAAATTTTCCTATTTTCAGGGAAAACAGACCATTACTTTAATGGTCACTTTAGACCATTAAACAGTAGAAATTCCTCCATCCTTTGAAGGAAGGAATGCAGATTGATAGTGGTGGGTAGGCTGGGAGGGTGTGGGGGAAAACGAAGGTTACCAGTTGATTATGGATGCTAAACTGACATCCATTCTTGGGAAACTACTAGTCTATAATTAGAGATAATGATTAATCACCTTAACATTTCAGTTGATGAATGCTAGTGCCTATTATAGAGATGGTTATAGCTAAAGAACCCGAGTCAGCATTATTTTTGAAGATCTGACCAAAACATTTTAGAGTAGTGGAGAGATCCTGCTGGAACAGTTCACATCATTAATTAGCCTACTGTTAGAAGTCAGACTGCAGGGAAGATGGATAACACTGGAGAGCGTGCAGAGGAGATGTACAAGGTTGCTGCCAGGGCAACAGCATTACAGTTATAGACAGACTGTCTAGGTTGGGTTTGTTTTCTTTGCAACAAGAACAGCAAGGGGAGATTTAATTGAAGTATGTAAAATTTGGGGCCAGTAGAATGGAATATAATATTTGCCTTAGCTTCAGAAGACAATAGGACTAACAAGTCACACAAAGATTTGTGGTGGCCTGGAAGACACTGCCTCAAAGGGTGGAAAAGGCAAAAAAAACCCCTCCAACATTTAACAATTACCCATATGAACAGTAGGAAGTAGGATTAATTTAATGCCCAATTTTTGCTGGTATCAAAAAAATTGAATGAATGACCACTTTCTATATCATAAAGTTGTACCACTTTATCAAAGGGAAGGCATATTTCCAGAAGGCATTTCACAAGAAGTATTTAATAAAAGGTTAAGTTAAATTGCAGAAATAAAAGTTAAAGGTACACTATTGACCTGAGTATCAGGCAGCAAGAATAGGGACATAACCAGTAGTGTCCCTCACTAATCTGTTCTTGAATTACCCAATACCAAGTTTTCCGTTAGCTTCAAATTACACTAATAGAACATTGGCTCATCTATCAAGCTGGATAAAACACAAGTAAGTAGAAATTGTGCTGTAGCTATCCAAAGCCCTTAGTGTTTAAGGGCTTAATACCCACAGCCCAATAGTGTGGAAAATTCTGGACGCTAAACCTTCGGAAAGATAATGTAACCTCAGAGGTAGTGAAATGTGAAATTACCAGAATGATTCTGAGCTCTGACTTTAAGAGCAAGGTCTGTGTTCTTTGAAATTTAGAAAGGTGACTTGATGAAAGTTTTCGAAATACTCAGAAACAGGAAAAAAGAGATGGAATCTTTTAGACTGCTTTTAAACTTATAATTAGCCAGACCTTTCAGGAGTAATGTTGGGAAATGGGCAGAAATAAACTGGTTGAAGTCTGGAACTCTTTTGCAAATGGCAACATATTTGGTCCAAAGTGAATTTAAATCTGAGATTACTAGAAATCTGCATAATCTAATGAAGAGATGTGGGGATGTGGAATTAAGTCATATATCACCCAAGACCTCACTTAGGTAAAACTCTCCACAATTCCAAATAATTTTTTTCATCTCATTAATTCATACTACTTCATTGCACTATATAAACTAAATCACATGAACCATTTACAATCAGTGGCCACTTTACCTTCTGTATGTAATAAAGTGGCTACTAAATTCATGGTCTTCTGTAGCTACAGCCCAGCCACTTCAAGTTTCAATGTGTTATGCATTCAAAGAACACAACATTGTTGTAACACATGGTTATTTGAGTTACTGTCACCTTCCTGTCAGCATGAACCAGTCTGGCCATTCTTCTCCGACTTTTCTCATTAAGAGGACATTTTCACCATCAGAACTGCCGCTCATTGGACTTTTTTTCCTGTGTGTGTGTTTTTTCACACCATTCTCTTTAAACTCTAAGAGATGATATATGTGAAAAGCCCAGGAGATCAGCATTTTCTGAGATACTCAAACCACACCATCTGGCATCAACAATCATTCCATGGTCAAAGTCATTTAGATGACATTTCTTCCCCAATTTGATGTTTGGTCTGAACAACTGAACTTCTCCCTTCTCTTTAGTGCTCTTTTCCCTTGAAAGCAGGAAAAGAAATGAGCTATGAGTAAGCATCAATAAAATGTCTTGAATGGGATTAAGGAGAACATCAGAATCAGGTTTATTATCACCAGTATGTGACGTGAAATTTGTTAGCTTAGCAGCAGCAGTTCAATACAACACATAATCCAGCAGAGAGAGAAAAAAAATAAATTAAATAAAACATGATAATAAACAAGTAAATCAATTATGTATACTGAATAGATTTTTTTTAATGTGCAAAAAACAGAAACACTGTATAAATAAACTGAGGTAGTATCCAAAGATTCAATGTTCATTTAGAAATCGGATAGCAGAGGGGAAGAATCTGTTCCTGAATTGCTGACAGTGCGCCTTCAGGCTTCTGTACCTCCTACCTGTTGGTAACAGTGAGAAAAGGGCATACTGAAAGTACTTAATAAAGGACACTGCCTTTCTGAGAACTGCTTCTTGAAGATGTCCTGAGTACTTTGTAGGCTAGTACCCAAGATGGAGCTGACTAGATTTACAAACCTCTGCAGCTTCTTTCAGTCCTGTGCTGTAGTCCCTCCATACCAGACAGTGATGCAGCCTGTCAGAGTGCACTCAATGGTACAACTATAGAAGTTTTTGAGTGTATTTGTTGACATGCTAACTCTCCTCAAACTTCTATTAAAGTTTAGCTGCTGTCTTGCCTTCTTTATGACTACACTGCTATGTTAAGACCAGGTTAAATCCTCAGAAATCTTGACATCCAGGAACTTGAAACTGCTCACTCTCTCCACTTCTGATCCCGCTATGAGGATTGGTATGTGTTCCTTCGTCTTACCCTTCCTGAAGTCCACAATCAGCTCTTTCATCTTACTGACGTTGAGTGCCAGGTTGTTGCTGTGGCACCACTCCACTAGTTGGCATATCTCACTCCTGTACGCCCTCTCATCACCACCTGAGATTCTACCAACAATGGTTGTATTATCAGCAAATTTGAAGATATTCGAGCTATGCCTAGCCACACAGTCATGTGTACACAGAGAGTAGAGCAGTGGGCTAAGCACACACCCAAGGTGTGCCAGTGTTGACTGTCAGCGAGGAGATGTTATCACTAATCCGCACACACTATAGCCTTCCAGTTAGGAAGTCGAGGATCCAATTGCAGAGGGTAGTACGGAGACCCAGGTTCTGCAACTTCTCAATCAGGATTGTGGGAACGATGGTATTAAATCCTGAGCTATAGTCAATGAACAGCATCCCGACATAGGTGTTTATAATGTCTAGGTGGACTAAAGCTGTGTGAAGTGCCATTGAGATTGTGCCTGCCATTGACCTATTGTGGCGAAAAGCAAATTGCAATGTGTCCAGGTCCTAGCTGATGCAGGAGTTCAGTCTAGTCATAACCAATCTCTCAAAGCATTTCATCACTGTCGATGTGAGTGCTACCAGGCGATAGTTGTTAAGGCAGCCCACATTATTCTTCTTAAGGCACTGCTATAATTGTTGCCTTTTTGAAGCAAGTGGGAACTTCTGCCTGTAGCAGTGAGAGGTTGAAAATGTCCTTGAATATTCACACCAGTTGGTTGGCACAGGTTTTCAGAGTCTTACCAGGTATTCCATTGGGACCTTCTGTCTTGCGAGGGTTCACTCTCTTTAAAGACAGTCTAACATTGGCCTCTGAGACAGAGATCACAGTCATCAGGTGCAACAGGGATCTTCACAGCTGTAGTTGTGTTCTGCCTTTCAAAGCAGGCATAGAAGGCATTGAGTTAATCTGGTAGTGAAGCATCACTGCCATTCACTACTGGGTTTCATTTTGTAGGAAGTAATGTCTTGCAGACCCTGCCAGAGTTGCCATGCATCTGGTATTGCATCCAATCTCATTTGAGATAGTCTCTTCACCCTTGAAATAGCCCTCTGCAGATCATACCTGGTTTTCTGGCACAGACCTGGGTTGCCAGACTTGAATACCACAGATCTAGCCTTCAGCAGACGACGTACCTCTTGGTTCATTCACGGCTTTTGGTTTGGGAATGTACAGTAAGGTTTTGTAGGCACACACTCATCCACACAGGTTTTAATGAAGTCTGTAACAACTGCAACATATCCAGGTTCGAAGATGAATCCCTGAATACAGTCCAATCTGTTGATTCAAAGCAGTCCTGTAAGGTGCTCCTGTGCTTCCCTTGTCCATACCTTCCTGGTCCAGACTGCTGGTGCTGCAGTCTTCAGTATCTGCATATACTCAGGGTGTAGAAGTACAGCCAGGTGATCAGACTTCCTGAAGTGCACGGAATAGCACGGTAGGCATTCTTGATGGTCCAGTGTAGCAATGGTCCAGTGTTTTCTCTAGTATTGCAAGTGATCTGTTGATGGTAATTGTTTAGTGATTTTTTCAGACTGGCCTTGTTAAAATCTCCCAAAACAATGGCGAAGGTGTTAGGGTGCGCTGTTTCATGCATGTTGATCCCATTGCTCAGATCATCTAAAGCCTGCTTGACATTGGCCTGAGGTGGAATGTAAACTGCTACCAAAATTACCCCAGAGAACTCCCGTAGTAGGTAAAAAGGACAACACTTTACTGCTGGATATTCCACGTCTGGTGAGCAGAATTGGGACAGCACTGATGAATTTGTGCACCAAGAACAGTTGATCATGAGGCATATTTCTACACCTCTGCTTTTGAGAGCTCTATAGATCTATCCTGATGGTGTATAGTAAATCCGTTGATCTGAATTGCTGCATCTGGTATGGAAGGGGTTAACTAGAATTCAGTGAAACAAAGGGCACACGTGGTCCTAATGTCCCCCTGATTCAGCACCCTGGCTCTGAGATCATCGATTTTACTCACCAGAGACTGCACGTTCACCAGCAAGATAGTCGGTATAGGGAGTTTAAAACCCTGTTTCCTTAAAAGGTTTTCTCCGTGGGCCCTTCTGACCACAGACTGTGTTGCTTCCGTTGGTTTTAAGCAGTGATAGTTCATTTAAATGCATTAAGACATCTTTGCTGATTGTACTGACCTTGGAAGCAGTTGTACTTTTTAGCTGTAACAGGCTGAAATGGGAGAATTTAATTGTATCCATTGAGAGTACTGCCACTGCTCGAGTCGCACCTAGGAATGTTTACAATGAAAAACTGATGTAGCATTTGCAGAACATGGAGACTGAATGTCAATGTAAAAGGATGCAACATTAATGCACAGAATGAGAGATGTGCGTAATACAAGTTGAGTTAGGGAACTGATATGTTCAGATGCTTGAGTGACATACAGTATGCAAGGGAAGCACCTCTGAGCCACATCTTGGATCAAAGTTTCTTGCAAAAGAACAAAACAAAAAGAGACCACGTGGTCCCTTACAACTGTCCCACCGTTCAGTAAGATCATTACCTCAACACCAGCTGCCTTAAGATTCACAGAATGTATTGATTTGTCTTGATTATACTCAGCAAGTGAGAATTCAAAGCCCTTGTATGGAGAGAATTCCAAAGATTCACATCCTCCTGGGTGTAGAAATGCCTTCTTATCCCAGTTCTGAATGGCTAAATCTTTATTCTGAGACTGAAACCCCTAGTTCTAGACATACTAGCTAGTAATAAGCATTGTCCCCCATATATTGTGTGTCAGGCCTCAAGAACTTTATACCCTAAAAGAGATCATTTCTCATTCTTCCAAACTCAAGATAGTCCAGTCTGTTTAATTTCTCCTATAGGGGAATCTATCCATCCTAGGATTTAATAAGGGGGACCTGCCTTGGTTTCCCTCTATTGCAAGTATATTGTTCCTATAGACCCTTATACCAAGTTAGGAAGCACAAAATCTTGAGCAGATTATTTTCTGAGTCTGTGCACTTATACAAGCACTAATTCAGGTTGAATGTGTGATTATCATAATTAATTAGTCAAAAAAAGAAATTATTTTCTTAATTTTTGGTACATCCCTTTATTTAAACATTATTTATATATCAATGGATCATCTTTTCATTATCTATGACTTGCCTGTTCTTGAGGAATGATCTAAATGTCACATCACTAGGCATCTCATTCTTTGGACTTCGGAGTGTTTATCTAGCTCTCTGGGTATTGCTGTAGAGTTGGTTTAGTTCAGTTTAATTTCATTAAGCATTTATTTGCTGCTGTAGCAATTTCATTTATTACAGTCCCATAAATTATGCCACAATTTCTAAAAAACATGGCACCAAAAATGTTGGTGTAGTGGACAGAGGTTACAAAGGGTTTATGGATAACTGGGTAAGTGGGCAATAGAATGACAAATGGAATTTAGCTCAGACATATGTGAAGTGATGCATGGTGAAAAGTTAAATTCATGAAGGACTTTAACAGTAAATGACAGGAACCTGGCATGCTGTACAGAGAACAGAATTCCCTGAAAATTGCATCACAGGCACACAAGATTGGGTAGGCCAGGTCTGTTTTTCCCTAAAGCACAGGAGGCCAAGAGAGACATAAAGATAAATAAAGTCATGAGATGCATAAATAGCATAGCCAGTGTCTGTTTTCCATGGTAGACATCTCTAAAACTGGAGAGCATAGGTTTAAGGTATGAGAGAGGAGTTTTAAAGAAACAAGAGGCAAAATAGTTGGTATCTGGATTAATGGTGGTGATGGAGGCTGAAACAGTAACATTTGAGGAGAATTTGGGCAGAGCACCTAAGATATGGAATCAATGCATGCAAATGGCATTAGTATAGACAAGCATGCTGGTTAGCATAGAGTTAATGGGTCAAAGGGCCTGTTCCCAAGCTGTACAAATCTATTTCAGTAACACCTACCAGCAGGTAGAAGTATTCTGCAAAGTGATCAACAACACCTTAAAACATAGCCACTATGATGGCATATTTCAAGAATCTCTCTTCAATGCAGCAAAGTGGTAACAAGAACAATTCACAGATATACTATGCAAGCTTCACTGTGAGAAGGTTCACAGGGAAATCTTCTCAAAGGATATGAGTAAGGTCAGCACTGAATTTCTGTTTGTCCTTTATGGAAGTAACAATAAGATGTCTTTCAAGACCACCATAGTACTTGTGCTGAAGAATCCTTCACAGCATCTTGTTTTCTGCCTTTGCCAGGAAATAACTCACAAAAAGGCAATAAAGTTTTAAAATAAAGCATATGGAAGATGAAGTGTTGAAGTAAAACTCAAGGAGAATATTAGACAGTAAAAATCTTAGATGTATGATCTCAATAATTTCCACATTTACAAAAAGGCATACAAGGAAGTTAACCAGGAAGCTGCTATTCTAAAAGTGAATGATTAGATACTAAAAATTGGAAGCATTCAATAAAATTAATATGATTAATTGTTTTGGTTTCATCTACCTCATATTGAGGACATCTTTGCTTCCCTGTCAGGAGGGGAACATTTCACAAAAATCAATTTGACCTAAGCTCATCTCCAAATGGAAATCGATGATGCATCCAAGAAATACCTGACAATGAGTACAGTCGGCCCTCCTTATCGGTGAAGGATTGGTTCTGGGACCCCTCGCGGATACCAAATTTTGCAGATGCTAAGTCCCTTATGCGACCTGTCTCAACGCAGTGGAGCTTAGGACCCAGCAGAACCCCAGACCTTATTTAACCTGTGTCAGTGCGGTGGACTTTAGGACCCAGCGGCAGAGATCTGAATCTGCAGTGTTTCTGTTCACGAAAATAATCACGATAACGACTGAAAATAAAGTGGAAATAATAAAGCGATTGGAAAGAGGTGAAACGCCATTGATCATTGGAAAAGCGTTAGGCTACGTCAGTCGACGATCGAAAGAGAACTTCTGATCCCGATCCACGATAACCCACACACATTCTCCCGTATACTTTAAAATCATCTCTGGATTACTTATAATACCTAAAAGAATGTAAATACTATGTAAAATAGTTGTTATACTGCATTGTTTAGGGAATAATGACAAGGAAAAAAAGCCTGTACATTCTCAAACTAGTAGTGCTGGAAGAGCACTTCCAGGTTTTCGCGATTCACAGTTGGTTGAATTCGTGCATGCAGAATTCACGGATAGGGAGGGTCGACTGTACACACAAAGGGCTTTACCAGTTCAACAGGCTGGTGTATGCTTCACATGCTTCCCCTTGTGCTTGAAGGTCACTATACAGCCCCTTTTACTGAACATCCTCTCACTTTTATAGGCTGGCACTTTTAACTTCACTGGGTACATCTTGCTCTTTACTTGAGAATCTTGTCAAAGACAGTTGTAACTAAATATCTCTGCTAATGAAGGGCAAACTCTTTTCAATTGAAACTGCAAATATAAAGTTTATACCTTAAGACCCTTCTAATTACAGATAAAAGCTTTAAGAAGTTGGCAAGAATTAATTACTTGCTGACCATTTGCAAATTACTTTCTAAGTCACCTAAATGGAATTCATGCTGTCCCCTTCTCGCCAAATCAAGAACCCAGAAGAACCCACTAATTCCTGGCAAGAGTAGCTTTATCACAAGGATTCCAACTGTTCATTATAGCACGTGACCGGAACTTTTTTCAGGGCAATTAGGGTGGGGCAATAGAGGTTCAGGTAAGGAATAAAATGAACTTGCAGTTCATATTTTACACTATTTAAAAGTGAAAGGAAAAGCCAAGTAAATTGTGCTAACAGCTACGTTAGAAATACTTTGTTGTAATCATACCAAATGACAAATACCAAAAGGCAAGTAGATTTATGATTGTGTAACTTAGAAAATAAAGCTAAAGTACTCAGTGGCCTCAATTTTGTGCTTTGTGTTGAACTTTTGCCGTTGTTCTGACCTTGGGTCTTGTGTGGTCTCCCCATCTTCCATTTTTATTTTTCCTCTTCAACTTTGGAGAGGATTGTGGAGATATTTTTGATTTCTTTAACTGAAAGTTGATGAGAGAGATTTTGAACCACAGCTGCATGATGTGAAAGCAAGGAAGGCAACTTCTTCATCATGAAGACTCTTCAGCACTGGCATCCTGACTGTACTGCTGGTGGAGTTGGTACAGATGTCTATGGAAAGTGGAGTTCTTGTGCTTCTCTTGCATAACCTCTCTGGATCTGTCATGTTTCAAGTAACCTCAGTTAAGCATCTGAGCTGCTTTGTGATCACCTTTGGTCTGTGAAGCCACTACAAAAACTCTTTCGCCAGGTTGAGCTTTTCACAGACTCAGACCCAAGACTGGCTGTTCTCTCTTTTCTACAATCAGTAGCCATGCCTTCACATCCTTCCCCTTGTGCTTGAAGGTCACTATACAGCCCCTTTTACTGGAACGTCCTCTAAGGTATAGGCAGGCACTTTTAACTTAACTGTGTACAGCTTTGTAGCACCTTGTAAAATGATTCTTCTTTCCACAGGGGTTATTTCACAGAGCAAAAATAACAGTACATGCAGTGAAAACAGGGGCAGAGCACAAGGCATTTCACAAAGCATCCGCAAACTAAAGAAGCTCAACCAATAAAGGTGGAGGTAGGAACATCCCAAAGGTGTGACCTTCTTATGCAAAATTCTGAACGTGTGGTGTAGAAAGGCAGTTGAAAATTTAGTCAAGAATAAAAGAAAAGCTTATGAAAGGTTAAAAAAAAACTAGGCAATGAGGCTTACAGGAAAAAGCTTAAGAATGAATTTAGGAGAGCCCGAAGACTCCGTGAGGCGGCCTTGGCAAGTAGAATTGAGGAAAGCCCCAAGGCATTCTACAAGAGGATGAGACGTGACAGAACAGGACCTATCAAGTGTGACAGTGGGAAAAGTATGTATGGAACCGGAGGAGATAGCAGAGGTACTTAATGAATACGTTGCTTCAGTATTCACTACAGAAAAGGATCTTGACAATTGCAGAGATGATTTACAGCGGATTGAAAAGATTGGGCAAATAGACATTAAGAAAGAGGATGTGCTGGAGCTTTTGGAAAGCATTGTTGTAAAGTCTCCAGGCTACTGTGGGAGGTGAGGGAGGAGATTGCTGAGCCTCTGGCAATGATCTTTGCAGCATCAATGGGCACAGGAGAGGTTCCAGAGGATTGGAGGGTTGCAGATGTTGTTCCCTTATTGAAGAAAGGGAGTAGAGATAGCCAAGGAAATTATAGACCAGTGAGTCTTACTTAAGTGGTTGGTAAGTTGATGGAAAATATCATGAGAGACAGGATTTATGAACATTTGGAAAGGCATAATATGATTAGGAATAGTCAGCATGGCTTTGTCAAGCACAGGTTGTGCCTTACGAGCCTGACTGAAATTTTTTTTGAGAATGTGACTAAACACATTGATGAAGGAAGAGCAGTAGATATAGTGTATATGGATTTCAGCAAGGCATTTGATAAGGTACCCCATGCAAGGCTTATTGAGAAAGTAAGGAGGCATGGGATCTAAGGGGACCTTGCTTTGTGGATCCAGTACAGGCTTGTCCACAGAAGGCAAAGAGTGGTTGTAGACAGGTCATATTCTGCATGGAGCTAGTGACAGTGGTGAGCCTCAGGGATCTGTTCTAGAAACCGTTCTCTTTATGATTTTTTATAAATGACCTGGATGAGGAAGTGGAGAGATGGGTTAGTAAATTTGCTGATGACACAAAGGTTGAGAGGTGCTGTGGATAGTGTGGAGGGTTGTCAGAGGTTACAGTGGGGCATTGATAGGATGCAAAAGTGGGCTGAGAAGTGGCAGATGGAGTTCAATTCAGTTAAGTGTGAGGTGGTTCATTTTGGTAGGTCAAATATGATGGCCGAATATAGTATTAATGGTACGACTCTGGGCAGTGTGCAGGATCAGAGGAATCTTGGGGTCCGAGTCCATAGGACACTCAAAGTTGCTGCGAAGGTTGACTCTGTGGTTAAGAAAGCATACGGTGCATTGGCCTTCATCAATCGTAAGATTGAATTCAAGAGCCGGGAGGTAACATTACAGCTATATAGGACCCTGGTCAGACCCCACTTGGAGTACTGTGCTCAGTTCTGGTCACCTCACTACAGGAAGGATGTGGAAGCCACAGAAAGGGTGCAGAGGAGATTTACAAGGATGTTGCCTGGATTGGGGAGCATGCATTATGAGAAAAGGTTGAGTGAACTCGGCCTTTTCTCCTTGGAGCAATGGAGGATGAGAGGTGACCTGATAGAGGAGTACTGTACAATATGATGAGAGGCATTGATCATGTGGATAGTCAGAGGTGTTTTCCCCAGGGCTGAAATGGCTAACACGAGAGGGCACAGTTTTAAGGAGCTTAGAAGCAGGTACAGAGGAGATGTTGGGGGCAGTTTTTTTTAAATGCAGAGATGATGTGCATGGAATGAGCTGCCAGCAATGGTGGTGGAGGCCTATATAATAGAGTCTTTTAAGAGACTCCTGGACAGGTACATGGATCTCAGTAAAACAGAGGGCTATGAATAATTTCTAAACTAAGTACATGTTCTGGACAGCATTCTGGGCCGAAGGGCCTGTATTGTGCTGTAGGTTTTCTATGTTTCTATGTTGCAAATTTCCTCTGTCCTACCAGCTCTGTTCATGGCTAAGTATGTATTGAATTGTTGTTTGTAGCTTTTCCAACTATCAGCTGGATTGCCAGTAAACTGCATTGCTGAAGGAGGACTTGGGTCTCTCACCTCAAATTCTTAGTGAATTGAGACAGTGTGCTCTCTTGCCAGCAGTTTCTCTCTGTCAGAACCTAGTGTCTCTTTCTTAGTACTCACGGTATTTAGTTATGCTTGGTATTTAGAACTCACACCAACTTCTGACACCATGTTATGTTTGTTCTTGATAAAAGACAAACTTGGCATACATTTTCAAACACTAGCACATTTATTAACAACCACTGTTCCTAGTTCCACTCTTTAGCACATGCTCCCAGTTCAGCAACATCACCTCTGGTTCTCACACTGCACACTGGGAATTGAAGTTTTTATTTTGTACACACTGTTGCATCTCAAAACACAAAAAATCCTCAGAATATAACTAAAGGCCAAAGGAACAAATTTTAAAATGTTATACATTTAAGATAAGATGAAAATTTAGAATATTTAGGAATATCAGCAGCAGAATTGGGAGCAATGGGCTGAAGGAATTGACTGGAGCTCAAACACACCATATGCTTGTTACCACAACAGCAAACTAGGGAAGGCTGACCCCCTTGAGATGGATAAAAAGCATGATTAACTGGTAGCTGCAACTTGCCTTAAGTGACAGAAAATATTGAAATAGCGTTGATTAGTGCCGACTGATACTTTGCCTTTCAATCAGTGGCTCAAATTACACTGAGCATACCCAGTGGCTCCTATGCAAACTCTCAACACTCAAAGTATTCAAATATGTGCAAACAATACAGAAAACCCCAATCCCTACAGCAATCAAGTTTTAACTAAATTCCTTATTTACATGGAGAAGTGCTGCTCAAAGCAAGAGAATTCCTTACCCAAGGTTTCTACCAGTCTACTGATTCTGCCTAGTTAATCTGGAGGCAGCTGTGGATGAGCAGAATATTACTGACATCAACCTGCGGATTTCCATTTGTAATCGTACATATGTGTACTCCAAACACCGTTGCCAGTTTCATGATAAAATGGTGGCCAACAATGACTGTGTCACTGCCATAGCAACCATAAAATACAGGCTAATGGGAGGGGAATCCTGTAAACCTGTTGCTCTCTATCTTGGCCTGACAAAGCCGTGCCCAATTCCCCTGCAATAAAACCTTTCTGTTTTACTTATATACACCCACACTGCAGAGCAGAGGACAATGAAAATCATTGTTTTCATCAACATTTTGTTGATTGAAGCTTCCGTCTGTTGGGTCTTTCGCATACTTTTGCACCAGGCAATCTTCGCTTTATGGGATGCTGGACCATTTGTCTACATAATTTACAATACTGACAAGTCAGCTTTAAGGTAAATAATTCAAATGCTGATATCTTTATGAAAGGATATGAATATGCAAAGAATACCTCTAATTAATTGCACAAGTTTTGCAAGCAGCAAACAACAGACGGCTGGTTAATATGTATGCAGATCATCAGCAGACATGTGTAATCACCCTTTCATCTGCTACCTTCAAGGGAATATGAACTAGGTTTTATGTATCCTATTCTCACTAGTTAACTTTCCAAGCCATTAACTATTATTTTGGTAAGTTAGAGCTATACTCTTCACACCCAGTACTTCCTAGGTGCAATCCTCACTTGTGCAGTCAGTACACTGGATGGGGTCGGACCCAAGCTCTTGATCTAAACACAAATTCCTCTATTTTATGCTCCATCTACACCTTGATAAAAGCCAGCATTCAAATTGATTACTTGCAATGTGTATTCCATCTTAAGATTTGGAACTCCAAGATAGTGCATTACATTGACTCTTTGCAAAATGTCCCCAGAAGATATTCTCATTACAGTTATTATAATCGTTCTACTCTTAGATCTCAATTATAAAACTGTCAGAATTACCTGTACTGTACTTCTGTAGCTGTAACATTATATTCTTCAGTCTGTTTTCTTTTTACTACTTTTTAAATCACTGTATCGTACCGGTTAGCTCAACTCTTTACAATATCAGCAACCCGGTTCAATTCCCACCTCTGCCTGAAAGGAGCTTGTACATTCTCTCCATGACTGCTTGGGTTTCCTCTGGGTGCTCCAGTTTCCTCTCACAGTTCAAAGACGTACCGGTTAGTAGATTAATTGGTCACCGTAAATTGTCCTGTGATTAGGCTAGGCTTAAATCAGGGGAATGCTGCACAGCGAAGCTCGAACAGCCAGAAGGGCCTATTCCACAGTGAATCTCAAATAAATAAATACTTTGTTGTGCGACACAAGTACAACTTATCTGGATGACATTAAAGTAAAAGCTTTTCACTGCACCTCTGTACAGGGGACAGGAATAAACCGATACAGTTTGCAGTGAAACATGGAAAACAATATACAAGTGCTGACAATCACCTGCATAATTTCATGGCTGTCATGTACAAGCACACAGACTTGCATGTGGTACTGTGTTACACACATCCTTACAATGGTCATGTGACCCATGGAGTCTATACCTATGCTCAGGACATTTCTTCTTGTTTCCCTGTAAACTAGCCTTTTTCCACATGTTCAATAACACCTACTGATCCTTCTCAAATTCTTCAACAGTGGAAAAGTAAGTCTAATGGAGATAGCACTGGAGCTATGAGACAGCTGCACCACCTGCTGCATCTCTGAGATGACTTGATTCATTGACTTTGCAGCAATTTCTCATTATTTACAGTGAGGAATCAACTCTAACAGCAGTACCAGTTTCTTTCAAGTCAAGTCACGTTTATTGTCATTTCGACCATAACTGCTGGTACAGTGCAATCTCCCCTCTACCTTTTCAGTCCAGTTGAAGAATCTCTATCTGAAATGTCAAATGTCACACCTATACCCGAATCTCACCTGAAATGTCACGTTTGACATTTTTGCTCTAGATTCCAGTATCTGCAGGCTCTTCACCTCCCATTCTTCACTTTGAACAAAACTTCATTAAAATACAACAAATGGTCTCAGCCTACAACATTGACCTTATTCATTACCATAGATGCTGTCTGACCTGCTGAGTTCCTTCGACATTTTGTTCACGTTGCTTTGGATTTCTAGTATCTACAGAACTTCTTGTGTTTAAAATGAGATTTTGCTTTAAATAGATTATGAATAGTTTAAAATAATTGAAATGTATCTTGCTGTTCTGAAACGTGGGCAAAACTTTTCCAGCACAGTTGCACAACAACCACTGTTTTGTACACCTCTGTAACATTACTAGTCAGCCCCCTACATTTCAAAGAATAAGGTCCTAAACCGGCAACCTCACTCAATAACTCGGGACCAAAAGTTCTGCCAAAATTCTCAAATCTTTTCCATAGTCTTTCCAGTTTCATGAAGTATAAATTGCTTTGCAATAATAGACAATTACAGCCAATTGAGAGCAAATTCTATAGTAGGTGCAATCCAAATATCAAATCTGTTTTAGGCATTAGGTCAAGTCACACTTTAAAAAGAACAGTTTGCCAAAATAATTCTGGAGATAAATGTGAGGGACCTGGGAATTAATGCAAAACTGGACAAATTTAGGAAAATTTGATAATAAGAATGCATGTCCATGGCCCCCTCTTCTGCCATGATGAAACCACTCTCAAACTGAAGCAACACCTTATATACCATCTAGGTAGTCTCCAACCTGATGGCATGAACATGGATTTCTCCAATTTCCAATAATTTTCCTCCTTCCATCTTTCATTTCCCTACTTTGCCCCACTTTACCTCTTCTTATTTGCCTACCAACTCCCCAACGCCCCTCATCCTTCACTTTCTCCCAAGATTCATTCTCTTCTATCAGGTTCCTCTCTTTCAACCCTGTACCTTTTCCACCTATCACCTCCCAGCTTCTTACTTCATCCTCCCCCCACCCACCAGCCTAGCTTCATTTGTGACCTACTTGTTTGTCCTCCTTCCCCTATCCTGGCTTCTTCCCCTTTCTTCCCCTTTCCAGTCATGGTGAAGGGTCTCAGCCTGAAACATTGACTGTTTATTCATTTTAATAGATGCTGCCTGACCTGCTGAGTTCCTCCAGCATTTTGTGTGTGTTGTTCGGTAATAAGAATGCAATTTTATTCTAAATCTGTAATGGTGTGTCGAAATTCTGGATGTTCAGTTTTATCTGAAGTATTGCAGCTATCAAAACAAATCAATGGGAGCTCATTGAAGGGAACATCAGGTTTTAGCCTGGCATCCACTGGATCAATCTGATTTCAATGTCAGTTCATTTGTGTTAACTACCAAACCAAGCAATCAATGATGGGAATTTCTGTCACCATTATTTCAGTGGTGGGGTGGGGAAGTGGTCACAAAAATAGGAAGTAGAGGGCATTATCCAGATTTTTTTAAAACAACAGCACAGCACAGCAACAGGCCCTTCAGCCCACAATGTCTGCACCAAACAATGCCAAGTTAAACTAAATTGTATAGGATCTGTCCTGAGCAATACACATTGATGCAATTACAAAGAAGGCATACCAAAGGCTCTACTTCATTAGGAGTTTGAAGAGATTTGGTATGCCACCAAAAACTCGTGCAAAGTTCTACACATGTATGGGGCAGAATATTCTGACTGCTTTCATCATGGCCTAGTATGAAACCTCCATGACACAGATATTGCAGAGGGTTGTAGATTCCCTGCCATCAAGCACATCTTCAAGAGGCAGCACTTCATGCATCGCCAGGGTGTCACCCTCACAATCTGGAACATGGCCTCTGTGTGTTACCACCATTGGAAGCCAATGATTCAGATCAACAAAAATTAGAAACAGCTTCTTCAACTCCACCTTCACAGTTCTGAACGGTTCAGAAATATTACCTGTCTCTTGCACCAACTTGTTTTGGAATTTTTACATCTTGCACTATACTGCTGCTGCAAGACAACAAATTTCATTGAGATTATGTGGGCAGTGGGCAAATCAGCCCTCTTGTGCTTTTTGATCTCGTCACTTGAGATTCAGTTTCACGCAACCCTGCCACTTTGATCTGTCCAACACCTTCATTGACCAGGTCCAACACTTGCCTTTGTTGAATCTTGCCCCTCCTGACATAGGACTTCGGGTTTGTGGGGGTTTAGCAAGGGATAATCAGGGTGTTCTTAGGGCTTGTGGGGCTGAAGCCAGGGTTAATCGGGAAGTGACTAAGGTTTGTGGGGGTGTGTGCCCCTTTTGGACTTTAGGATTAGGTTTGAGTGTTGGGCTGGTGGATGTATATGTTTGGCTGGGAGAGGTTAGGCTGCAGAGTTCTGAGTGGTGATGTATGAGGTCCTATGGCGGATAGGCTCATGTGGTGAAGCCAGGTTAATTATGACATTTGTCAGTGATAATGAAGCTGACTCAATTCATATTCCTACCCTGCATATTCATGCTTCTAACATTCTTTTAAACACCATTAGTTTGTCTACCTCCACCACTTCCTCTGGCAGCCTGTTCCAGGTACTTATCATTCTGTGTGGAAAAAAAACTTGCCCAGTAATCTTCTTTAAACATTCCCTATTTCACCCCAAATGCATACATTTAGTATTTGACATTTCTAGCCTGGAAGAAAAATTCTGACTTTCTGCCTTATCTATGCCTCAATTTTATAAACTTCTATGAGATCTTTCCTCAGCTTTTGAGACTCAAGAAAAACCCAAATTTGTCCAGCTTCTCCTCATACTCTCTAATCTAGGCAGCATCCTTGTAAACCTGGTTTCCAACGTCTTCTCATCCTTCCTGTAATGGGGCAACCAGAATGACACAGAATACAAAATCACACTCTCATTACAAGACTCTCAATACAGGGCTGCATTGAATTTCCAGCAATCTAACCTTTAACTCTGCAGAATTACAACATACTGTGGATGAGTCAGCCACTAAACACTAGATATGAATATGTACCTTGAAATGGAAATCATTCACTGGCAATGTGAGGAATAAACATGGGAATATTCGTGCAAATCCTACTTAAAACGGGCAATGTAGCCATATATCCTAATTATTTTTGAATTTAGAGTGTTATATTTGTTAAATCTTTCATTAGCCTCAAGCTTAAAAACTAAATTACTCAATCATAATTCACTTTTAATTCAATAACCAATGTGATTAACATTTCACATAATGCTTAGACAAATCAAATATTACTTTCAGCATAATTATCCTCTAAATTGAATGCGCAGGCAAGAGCTTGAAGCGAATGTTTGCGAAGTCTGAATCGAACAAGGCATTTGTATTACGTTAGATCAAAGTCCACAGTTGAAAGAAAACCTGCCCTTTTGTTTAACAATGGATTGCATGAACAAGATCAATGTAAACACTAGTGTTCTGAAATACTTTTGTTCGTTCAATTATTCAAAGATATTAACTTCTCTTCCAATTTCCATCTTTACCTCCGTCCCCGAAACGTGGCCACTTCCTTAAAACTAGCATAATAAATTTAACACAGGCAAAACACTTACGCTGATCTAGCAACTGAAACACTGCGTCCATCATGATCTTAATAACACACAGGAGCGGGAGACTGATTAATGAGCTTACAGACAGGAAACAAAAGCTTGCCAGTTTTGGTACAACATGTTTCAGTCTGGCCCGGGTCAGCACCATTCCACAACTCCGTTTTCAGATGCTTTCTGCGAAAGACCACCATCAAATGATAACAAGCTTTCCTTATTGATAGAGGACCACTTTCAGGAAACAAAGTTATTCCTTGGCATATACCTGAACAGAATTAATTAATTCTTTTGACTAACAGGGTCAATCAAGGCTGATTCCATTGTCGATTCCTTTGTTTTAAGCACTAAACAAAGCAATCAAAGAGCAACTTTAATCATTTAGATTTATACTGATAAACGCATACACAAACTTCTATTAGTAATTAGTAATTCCGGTCATTGTAAATATGGTACGCATTTAAACTTTCAAAACAAATCACTCTTGTATGATGAGAACTACTCGAAGACAAGACACCTTTTGTTTTTTTTAAACAATTACATACAAGGAGAGGATTTCCTTGAAATTACAAGCAGTTGTGATAACTAAAGTTGAAAACATAATTTGATTATAAACTAAAGCTACACAACCAGATAAATCTAATAGTTACCTGGAATCGGTCATACAACCAATGTGCTTTTCCATTTCAAGAAACACACACCCTAAAAATCTGTACGTTCAGTTTGTGGTATAAACTCGCTCCCAAATCGTCAACTAAATAATGCAAACCAGATTACAGTAAAATATGCTGGAATGGTGTACGTTCGTCTGAATATCTATATTACCTAACATAATCGACTGAAAACTGCTCCCTTTGCAGGAAGCTTGTAGCTTTTTGAAAGGAAATAGACCGGTCAGAGAGAGTTACCATTGAAATAGAAGTAATTTGAAAAATAAACCTGTCTTAATATAGCAGAGTCCATGGCTAATTGTTACATTTCCCTCTCCTTTCACGCCACAAGCTGAAAGATAGTTAAACTGGTCAGATAATCATTTTAAATTAAAACATAAAAATACAGTTCGCGAAGTGAACTTACCTCAGTGAAAAAGTTGTCCATTGTTTAATTTTAAACCAGACTTTTAAGAGTTTATTTTCTACAAAACCATGGATTACTGACGTAAACTACAAACGAAGGTAGTATTCCACTTCTCAGGTTTCAAAGTTACTCCTCGTTACTACCAGTTTTGAGATGAACACACATTCACACTGTGTCCTTTGTTCCGGAATTTCCTTAAATCGGGGGGACTATGAAACAGGCACTCATTCATGGCAGTTTTCTTAATGTACAGTTTTCTTCAGATTATGAGAAAGGAAAAACTCCTTCACAATTAAAAGGAACTTCACTTCTGTTAGGACATTGTACTATTCTTGCACATTTTCTAGGCACAGAAACTTCTCTGAACTAACCCAACGGAGTAACACTCCCTTGTGACTAATATAGCTCCACCCAGTTCCTGCAGCCCAGCCCCCACAAATGAACCTTATAAGGGAATTGGTTCCTTGTTACTTCAAGGTTTAAATGTAAACCATACTTGCGTGCCCTCAGAAGGACCATGTTTAAAGTTCAGGATTTTATCACCTCCTGCAAATTTTGGTGTATCGGGCACGAGTTGTTGAATGTCGTAGTAATCAGTTTAAAATATTGAACAACTTAACTTTTATTTACGCGCGTTGTTACTGCTTACTCAAAATCATCCTGGATTAGATTTACAGAAAAAAATAACTTAAATATTAACGCAAATATCAGTAATATTTTTTCATGTATTTCAACATAAAATGCATAGATCAGAATGCTCTTTATCACCCACAGCTCAGCATTCAATACCGCCATCCCTCAAAACCAATCAATAAGACCTTAGCTTCAATATCTCCTTGTGCAATTTGATCCTCGATCTCCTCAGTGGCAGACCCAGTCAGTTCGGATTAGCAACATCTCCTTTAGCAAAGGTGGTAATAAATCAGCCTAGAGGAGAGAGATTGAAGATCTGACTGAGTAGTACCACAACAACAGTGGCACTTAACGTAAGTAAGACCAAGGAGCTGATCATTGACCTCAGGATGAAAGCAGAGGTCCATTAGTCAGTCCTTATTGGAAGATCAGACGTGAAGAGGGTTAACAACTTTAATTTCCTCAGTGTTATATTCGGAGGACTTGTCTTGGGCCCAGCTTGTAAGTGCAATTATGAAGAAAGCACAGCAGCACCTTCACTTCCTTCGGAGATTGTAAAGAATAAGCATGGCATCTAAAACTTTGACAAACTTCTATAGATGAGGAGTGGAGAGTATACTAACTGTTCATTGTCAGAGATCCCACCACCCAGGACACACCCTCTTCTTGCTTCTGCCATCAAGAAGAGTGTTTCGGACTGTACTTTTCTATAGATGCTGCCTGACCTGCTGAGTTCCTCCAGCATTTTGTGTGTGTTGCTTGGATTTCAGCATCTGCAGATTTCCCCTTGTTTGTGAAGGTATAGGAGCCTCAGGAATCATAGCATCAGTTTCAAGAACAGCTATTACCCCTTAACCATCAGACTTTGGAACCAAAGATAAGCCTACAAGAGGAGAGGCTGTACTTGATCTGGTATTGGGAAATGAACCTGGTCAGTTATCAGATCTCTCAGTAGTGAAGCATTTTGGAGATAGTGATCATAATTTTATCTCCTTTACAACAGCATTGGAGAGAGATAGGAACAGACAAGTTAGAAAAGTGTTTAACTGGAGAAAGTGGAATTATGAGGCTATCAGGCAGGAAATTGGAGGCTTAAATTGGAAACAGATGTTCTCAGGGAAAAATACGGAAGAACTGTGGCAAATATTCAGGGGATATTCGTGTGGAGTTCTGTATAGGTACATCCCAATGAGACAGGGAAGTTATGGTAGGGCACAGAAACCATGGTGTACAAAGGCTGTAATAAATCTAGTCAAGGAGAAAAGCTTACAAAAGGTTCAGAGAGCTAGAAGATTATAAAGCTAATAGGAAGGAGCTTAAGAAGGAAATTAGGAGAGCCAGAAGGGCCCATGAGAAGGCCTTGGTGGGCAGGATTAAGGAAAATCGCAAGGCATTCTACAAGTATGTGAAGAGCATGAGGATAAGATGTGAAAGAATAGGACCTATCAAATGTGACAGTGGCAAAGTGTGTATGGAACCGGAGGAAATAGCAGAGGTACTTAATGAATACTTTACTTCAGTATTCACTGTGGAAAAGGATCTTGGTGATTGTAGTGATGACTTGCAGTGCAGACTGAAAAGCTTGAGCAAGTAGATATTAAGAAAGAGGATGTGCTGGAGCTTTTGGAAAGCATCAAGTTGGATAAGTCACCGGGACTAGATGAGACGTACCCCAGGCTACTGTGGGAGGCAAGGGAGGAGATTGCTGAGCCTCTGGGGATGATCTTTGCATCATCAATGGGAACAGGAGAGGTTCTGGAGGATTGGAGGGTTGCAGATGTTGTTCCTTTATTCAAGAAAGGGAGTAGAGATAGCCCAAGAAATTATAGACCAGTGAGTCTTACTTCAGTGGTTGGTAAGTTGATAGAGAAGATCCAGAGAGGCAAGATCTATGAACATTTGGAGAGGTATAATATGATTAGGAGTAATCCGGTCCATGGCTTTGTCAATGGTTAGTCATGCCTTACGAGCCTAATTGAATTTTTTGAGGATGTGACTAAACACATTGATGAAGGAAGAGCAGTAGATGTAGTGTATATAGATTTTAGCAAGGCATTTGATAAGGTACACCATGCAAGGATTATTGAGAAAGTAAGGGGCATGGGATCCAAAGGAACATTGCTTTGTGGATCCAGAACTGGCTTGCCCACAGAAGGCAAAGAATGGTTATAGACGGGTCATATTATGCATGGAGGTCAGTCAGTCACCAGTGGAATGCCTCAGGAATCTGTTCTGGGACCTCTTCATGAGTTTTATAAATGACCTGGATGTGGAAGTGGAGGGCTGGGTTAGTAAATTTGCTGATGACACAAAGGTTGAGGGTGTTGTGGATAGTGTGGAGGGCTGTCAGAGGTTACAGTGGGACATTGATAGGATCCAAAACTGGGCTGAGAAGTGGCAGATGGAGTTCAAGCCAGATGTGTGAAGTGGTTCATTTTGGTAGGTGAAATATGATGGCAGAATATAGTATTAATGGTAAGGCTCTTGGCAGTGTGGAGGATCAGAAGGATCTTGGTCTGAGTTCATAGGATGCTCAAAGCAGCTGCGCAGGTTGACTCTGTGGTTAAGAAACCATACGGTGTATTGGCCTTCATCAATCGTGGAATTAAATTTAGGAGCCGAGAGGTAATAATGCAGCTAGATAGGACCCTGATCAGACCCCACTTGGTCAGTTCTCAGTTCTGGTCAGGAAGGATGTGGAAACTATAGAAAGGGTGCAGAGGAGATTTACAAGGATGTTGCCTGGATTGGGGAGCATGTCTTATGAGAATAGGTTGAGTGAACTTGGCCTTACTGCTTGGAGCAACGGAGGATGAGAAGGTGACCTGATAGAGATGTATAAGATGATGAGAGGCATTGATCGTGTGGATAGTCAGAGGCTTTCCCCCAGGACTGAAATGGTTGCCACAAGAGGACACAGGTTTAACGTGCTGGGGAGTAGGTACAGAGGAGATGTCAGGGTAAGTTTTTTTACTCAGAGACTGGTGAGTGTGTGGAATGGGCTGCCAACAACGGTGGTGGAGGTGGATACGATAGGGTCTTTTAAGAGACTTTTAGATAGGTACATGGAGCTTAGAAAAATAGAGGGTTATAGGTAAGCCTTGTAATTTCTAAGTTAAGGACATGTTCAGCACAATTTTGTAGGCCGAAGGGCCTGTTTTGTGCTGTAGGTTTTCTATGTTAAAATGGTATTAATTAGAGAGCTTATGATAAAAGAATCCTTAAGGGCCAGTGATCAAAGGGGATAACTTCACTTGCCCCACCACTGAAATGTACTCACAACCTGACTCTTTGTCTCATGTTCTTTATATTTATTGCTTATTTATTATTATTTTTCTTTCTTTCTTTTGGTATTTGAGGTTTGTTGCCTTTTGCACACTGGTTGAATGGCCAAGTTGGTGAGGTCTTTTATTGATTCTATTGTGGTTATTATTCTATTATGGATTTGAGTATGCCTGCAAGAAGATGAATCTCAGGGTTGTATACGGTGACTTATATGTACTTTTATAATAAATTTACTTTGAACTTTAATAACATTATTCCATTATGTATTTTGCTCATACTCTGAAGGTTTTAATTAATGTTGAATATGTTAGACGCATAAAATTAGAGAGCATAGGTTTGAAGTGAGAGTGAGTAATTTAAAAATGACCCGAGGGCAATTTATTTCACACAAAGAGTACTTGGTATCTGGAATGAGCTGCCAGAGGCAGGAATAGTAATAATATTAAGAGACGAATAGACAGGTAGTTGAATGAGCAAGGCACAGAGAGATATAGAATTAATGCAGGGCAAGTGGGACTGGCATGTTGGTGGGCATTGGCATGGTTGGCTGAAATGTCTTTTTCCATGCTGGACAACTCTATGAATCTATGGGTTACATGATACCAGAACTCCTCTCTGATTGAGGTGAAGATCCCTGCATTTTCGTGCATTCTGGTTCATTGTCTTTTTGATAGAAACATAGAAATAGGTGCAGGAGTAGGCCATTCGGCCTTTCGAGCTTGCACCGCTATTCAATATGATCATGGCTGATCATCCAACTCAGAACCCTGTACCAGCTTTCTCTCCATACCCCCTGATCCCTTTAGCCACAAGGGCCATATCTAATTTCCTCTTAAATATAGCCAATGAACCGGCCTCAACTGTTTCCTGTGGCAGAGAATTCCACAGATTCACCACTCTGTGTGAAGAAGTTTTTCCTCATCTCGGTCCTAAATGGCTTCCCCTTTATCTTTAAACTGTGACCCCCTCGTTCTGGACTTCCCCAACATCGGAAACAATCTTCCTGCATCTATCCTATCCAATCCCTTTAGAATTTTATATGTTTCAATAAGATTCCCCCTCAATCTTCTAAATTCCAGTGAGTATAAGCCTAGTCGATCCAGTCTTTCTTCATATGAAAGACCTGCCATCCCAGGAATCAATCTGGTGAACCTTCTCTGTACTCCCTCTGTGGCAAGAATGTCTTTCCTCAGATTAGGGGACCAAAACTGCACACAATATTCTAGGTGCGGTCTCACCAAGGCCTTGTACAACTGCAGTAGAACCTCCCTGCTCCTGTACTCAAATCCTTTTGCTATGAATGCCAACATACCATTTCCCTTTTTCACCGCCTGCTGTACCTGCATGCCCACCTTCAATGACTGGTGTACAATGACACCCAGGTCTCATTGCATCTCCCCTTTTCCTAATCGGCCACCATTCAGATAATAATCTGTTTTCCTGTTCTTGCAACCAAAGTGAATAACTTCACATTTATCCGCATTAAATTGCATCTGCCATGAATTTGCCCACTCGCCCAACCGATCCAAGTCACCCTGCATCCTCTTAGCATCCTCCTCACAGCTAACACCGCCGCCCAGCTTCATGTCGTCCGCAAACTTGGAGATGCTGCATTTAATTCCCTCGTCTAAATCATTAATATATATTGTAAACAACTGTGGTCCCAGCACTGAGCCTTCCCGTACCCCACTAGTCACTGCCTGCCATTCTGAAAAGGTCCTGTTTACTCCCACTCTTTGTTTCCCGACTGCCAACCAATTCTCTATCCACATCAATACTGTACCCCCAATACCAAGTGCTTTAAGTTTGCACACTAATCTCCTGTGTGGGACCTTGTCAAAAGCCTTTTGAGAATCTAAATATACCACATCCACTGGCTCTCCCCTATCCACTCTGCTAGTTACATCTTCAAAAAATTCTTTAAGATTCGTCAGACTTTATTTTCTTTTCACAAATCCATGCTGATTTTGTCCGATGATTTCACCTCTTTCCAAATGTGCTGTTATCACATCTTTGATAACCGACTCTAGCATTTTCCCCACCACCGATGTCAGACTAACCGGTCTATAATTCCCTGGTTTCTCTCTCCCTCCTTTTTTAAAAAGTGGGGTTACATTAGCCACCCTCCAATCCTCAGGAACTAATCCAGAATCTACGGAGTTTTGAAAAATTATCACTAATGCATCCACTATTTCTTGGGCTTCTTCCTTAAGCACTCTGGGATGCAGACCATCTGGCCCTGGAGATTTATCTGCCTTTAATTCCTTCAATTTACCTAACACCACTTCCTTACTAATATGTATTTCCCTCAGTTTCTGCATCTCACTAGACCCTCGGTCCCTTACTATTTCCAGAAGAATATTTATGTCATCCTTAGTAAAGACAGAACCAAAGTAGTTATTCAATTGGTCTGCCATACCCTTGTTCCCCATGATCAATTCACCTGTTTCTGACTGTAAAGGACCTACATTTGTCTTGACCAATCTTTTTCTTTTCACGTATCTATAAAAGCTTTTACAGTCAGTTTTTATGTTTCCTGCCAGCTTTCTTTCATAATCTTTTTTCCCTTTCCTAATTAAGCCCTTTGTCCTCCTCTGCTGGTCTCTGAATTTCTCCCAGTCCTCTGGTGTGCCACTGTTTTTTTTTTGCTAATTTATATGTTTCTTCTTTGGACTTGATACTATCTCTAATTTCCCTTGTCAACCACAGGTGCACTACCTTCCCTGGTTTATTCTTTTACCAAACTGGGATGAACAATTGTTGTAGTTCATTCATGCGATCTTTAAATGCTTGCCATTGCATATCCACCGTCAACCCTTTAAGTATCATTTGCCAGTCTATCTTAGTTAATTCACGTCTCATACCTTCAAAGTTACCCTTCTTTAAATTCAGAACCTTCGTTTCTGAATTAACGATGTTACTCTCCATCTAAATGAAGAATTCCACCATATTATGGTCACTCTTACCCAAGGGGCCTCGCACGACAAGATTGCTAACTAACCCTTCCTCATTGCTCAATACCCAATCTAGAATGACCTGCTCTCTAGTTGGTTCCTCGACATGTTGGTTCAGAAAACCACCCGGCATACATTCCAAGAAATCCTCTTCCTCAGAAATCTATACGTAGATTGAAGTCACCCATTATAATTACTGTTCCTTTATTGCACGCATTTCTAATTTCCTGTTTAATGCCATCCCCAACCTCACTACTACTGTTAGGTGGCCTGTACACAACTCCCACCGGCGTTTTCTACCCCTTAGTGTTATGCAGCTCTACCCATATCGATTCCACATCCTCCAGGCTAATGTCCTTCCTTTCTATTGTGTTAATCTCCTCTCTAACCAGCAATGCTACCCCACCTCCTTTTCTTTCCTGTCTATCCCTCCTGAATATTGAATATCCCTGGATGTTGAACTCCCATCCTTGGTCACCCTGGAGCCGTGTCTCTGTGATCCCAACTATATCATATTCATTAATAACTATCTGCACATTCAATTCATCCACCTTGTTACGAATGCTCCTCACATTGACACTCAAAGCCTTCAGGCTTGTTTTTATAACACTCTTAGCCCTTATACAATTATGTTGAAAAATGGCTCTTTTTGCTTTTTGGCCTGGATTTGCCTGCCTGCCACTTTTACTTTTCACCTTACTATTTTTTGCTTTTACCCTAATTTTACACCCCTCTGTCTCTCTGCACTTGTTCCCATCCCCCTGCCACATTAGTTTAAAGCCTCCTGAACAGCAGTAGCAAATGCTCCCCAAGGACATTGGTCCCAGTCCAGCCCAGGTGCAGACTATCCTGTTTATACCGGTCCCACCTCCCCCAGAACTGGTTCCAATGCCCCAGAAATTTGAATCCCTCCCCCTTGCACCATTTTTCAAGCCACGTATTCACCTGAAGTATCCTCCTATTTCTACTCTGACTAGCACGTGGCACTGGTAGTAATCCAGAGATTATTACCTTTGTGGTCCTACTTTTTAGTTTATCTCCTAACTCCCTAAATTCACCTTATAGGACCTCGTCCCATTTTTTACCTATATCGTTGGTTCCTATGTGCACCACAACCACTGGCTGTTCACCTTCCCATTCCAGAATGTCCTGCAGCCACAGAGATATCCTTGACCCTTGTACCAGGGAGGCAACATACCATCCTGGAGTCTTGTTTACGGCCGCAGAAATGCCTATCTATTCCCCTTACAGTCGAATCCCCTATCACTATAGCTCTCCCACTCCTTTTCCTTCTCTCCTGTGCCGCAGAGCCACCCATGGTGCCATGAACTCAGCTGCTGCTGCCTTCCCCTGATGAGACATCTCCCCCAACAGTATCCAAAACAGTATATCTGTTTAGGAGGGAGATGACCTCAGGGGATCTACCTGCCTACTGCTACGCTGTCTAGTGGCCACCCCTTCCCTTTCTGCCTGTGTAGCCTTTACCTGTGGTGTGGCCAACTCACTGAACATGCTAGTCACGACTTTCTCAGCATCGCAGATGCTCCAGTATGAATCCAATCGCAGCTCCAGATGCTCAATGCGGTCTGCCAGAAGCTGCAGTTGGACACACTTCCTGCACACATAGATATCAGGGCCACTGGAAGTACCCCTGATTTCCCACATGCTGCAGGATGAACAAACCACGATCTCAGCTGCCATGACCTACCCAATACTTGCCTCAACTTTTGAAACTTTCTCCTTTGAAAGGAACTTACCCGGCCTTACCTCACTTGGAGTGAATCTCGTCCTCCGCCTCTTCTCGTCAAAGCTTCAAACCTCCACTCCTTCACTTGTCACTTTCCACAGGCCGCTCTGCTTGAGGTAACCCTCTATTTATTTGTTTGAGCTTTTCAAACTGCTTGGTCACCTGACCTCGATTGCCCAATCAGCTGCTTTCTGCTGAGTCTGAGCTATTCAAATCTTGATTGCACAGTCCAACTGCCAAAACTGCCAGAATCTCTTGAGTCAAATACCTGAGAAGGACACGTTCAGACTAAAGACATAGAAACTATGAGTTGCAAATCAAAAGAGATCTTCAGGGTACAGGTTCTCTCATTACTGGTGTTTATAAAACAAACAAAATACTCAGCAGGTCTTAACACTGCCACTGTATCCTAATTTTCTGTCCATAAAGTGTGCCAGTCTGGGTTGCCTTGGGTTAATGACCAGATGTCTAGGGAATTGGCGTCAGGTCAGCAAAAGCACACCTTCTATGCAATCCTCCTGGCTGATGTCCAAGGCTAAGCAACAAGAGAGTGATTTAAAAAGAAAGAAACTGGAGAAGTACTTGAAAGAACTGATTAAAAATCTACCTGTGAAGCAAGTTTTCTGAAAATGAATTTGGATAGAAAATTCTATTTAACAGATGTTGTTACATCTGTTACAAAAGTGCTTGAATTTTGATTTTCTGTGGCTCACTAATAACTTACTTAGTATTATTTGGTAGTGTAGCTATTAGCATGATGTCATTACAGTGCTGGAGCTTAGAGTTCAGTTCTGGCACTGTCTGTAAGGAATTTGTACGTTCTCCCCATGTGGGTTTCCTCCAGGTGCTCTAATTTCCTCCCACCGTCCAGAGATGTATCACCTAGAAGGTTAATTGGTCATTGTAAACTGTCCTGTGATTAGGCTAGTATTAAATAGGTGGGTGGCTCTGTGGTGCAGCTCATTGGGCCGGAAGGGCCTGTTCAATGCTGTACCTCTAAGAAAAAAAACATTTTAGAACGTTAGACAGACAATGGAAGTCCAAGTGAAGAGTTTCAAGCTGAAATATTGTCAGGGCAACTCTCTCCACAGATGCTGCCTTTCCTGCTGTGTTTCTCCTGCATTCTGTGTGTTGCTCCAGAGTTCTAGCATTGGCAGTATCTTATTGTCTCCAGTCTGCTAGAGATGTCTGGGGTGATAAGATATGTTAACATTTCAGATCAAAATCTTGCATCAGAATTATTTTTCATTAATATACAGTCAGTATATTCTTCATCATGCTTCTCTTCGGGCATGTATGCAATTCTGTTTGCAGCATTTTTGGCTGGAGTTGCTGGAGTGGACTTGGAGGCAGTTCGATGTGGTGGAGCCAAGGCATGGAAAGATCTGAGGTTTGATCAATTTAAGAGCCAAGACAAATTGGAAAGATCAGGTAATTCAATGAGGCAGAGCTGAGATGAGGCAAAGCAAGGAGAGATCTGAGGTTTGATTGATGTAGGAGCCAAGCTGAATTGGAAAGGTTAGCTACTGGCCTTATCAAAGTGACGTAGCCTGAGCTCAAAGGTGAGGAACGACCCAAGGTTTAGATGATTTAAGAACCAGATTAAAATGGCTGGGCTGTCCGAGTCAGAGGCAAGTTTCAGGCCGGTTCGGCTAACTGCTCTGCAGGGTTTGTTTAGCTCTGTCCTGGGCAGAGGCCTTTTGAATTGGCTTCTGTGGACTTTTGGTGGATCATCTGCAGTGATGCCTGGTGTTGTAAACTTCAGTTCTGAATGCTGTTTACTTGCTTTACTATTAGTGGGTTTTTTTCTGTCTCTGTACGTTAGGTGTTTAACAGTCTTCTTCTGTTTTTAATCAGTTTTATTGGGGTTCTTTTTTTCATAGTTGCCTGTAAGGAGATGAATCACAAGGTTGTATACATTAAACATACTTTGATAATAAATGTACTTTGAACTTTGAAATCTGGCTGCATCTATAATTACAGAAGCAGAACGCAATCCCTTTCAAAAACAAATGACACCATTTTGGGCTATGGCTCCACATATACAGTATGATTCAAGTCTCAAACTACAGGTTTTTTCTAATTCATAGACTCACTCCTTATCTTGTCTACAGTTTAACATCCTGGCATTATTAATTCAGGTCACCTTCCTTTTTCTTGTCATTTGTAGCTTTGGGCCAATTTTGATTAAATTGAGCATTTAATGTGCAACAAAGTGGTGTGTGTGACTGCAGTGACTGATGGGGCCACAACAGGAATTGGATCACAATGAAGCAATGTACGACAATTAAATATATGACCCAAGTAGTTATAAATCTGTTTTTGGTATAGCAGCTGCAGGTGAAGAGGAACATACAGTTGAGTTGTAAATAGCCCAATCTCCATGGTTGGAATACAATATCATAAATATTTAGACAGAACTAAAAGGTTAGCTGAAAGATCACTGACAGACACACTAATTTAGATGCAGAATGCATAATTGCTGTACAGACAACAGTTTACCTACCTACCTTGAAGTGGTAGCAATTGCAGCATGATATTAAACAATCATTTAACTTCTGTACAGTGGTCAGAAAAAAGTGAATATTTCCAACGCTGCACAACTGAAAATTTTAATTAAATTTTTAACTCAAAAACGTCATCTGTTGGAATTGCAAAATGCTGAAATTGAGGTATTGATAAACCAATTCCGGTGCCACTATCAAGACCAGAAACTGATTGTTGTTGAGGTATTCCTGAACCAACTAAGATGTCAATCACAGCCTTTCTAATAGGTTTGGACCTGTACATGTACTGTAATTATTGAAGTGCTTTATTACTAATTTGCATTTTGTATTCCTGGAAATCTTTTTTCCTTTCTCTAGTCCAATGCATCTCTACTGTAAGATGGAAAACTTCTACATTTTTATTTATTTCTGTGTGCCAATATTTTGAAATCATCCCTTTCAGTTTTACTTTATTTTAATAATTGCACCATTTATCCATTAATTAGCTTTAATCAGTATTGGGCAGTTCATCCTCTATAACTGTTTCTCTTCCCTTCTATATCTTTATGTGAAAGTCTCATTTGATTCCCCTGGTGCCAGTAACATTCAGTATAATAGAAGGTTTCATTCATTACATTTGGCATAACGAACAACACTTAAGATCTTACATCCAAACCTTCAGCAAAGTACTTCCTTTCATCTCCAAAGCATTGCCCCATTTCAGCCTCACATCTTCATTTCTACTACCTAATTTTTTTCATTCCCTGCAAAAGGTAAAAGCAACTTGATCTGAAATAGAATAACATGGCAATAAATTTAATGGTTTAAGCTTGAGGTGTACTGAGGAAGTTCTAACATCCAGCTCAGCCATAGTCCAAATTTAGCCAGCTGTCACATAATTGGTCATTAATAATTGGTTTATTATTGTTACACATACCAAGATACAGTGAACACCTTTGACTTGCATGCTATCCATGCAGATCATTCCAAACATTGAGGCAGTATAAAGGGGAATGCAATTACAGAATGCAGAATACAGTGTTACTGTTATGGAGAAAGTGCAATGCAGGTGGACAAAAAGGTGTAAAGATCATCATGAAGTGAAATGTTCTGGAAATAAAGATAAACAATTAATTAAACTATTAAAATTAAACATTATTTCCTTTTTAAATAATATGATCTCATTTGAAGAAAACACCACTGTATCAGGTCTGAGTGCATTTCCCAGCATTAGAGTTAAGGAGTGCTATGACTCTGTACTACCAGCATATACTAGCCAGTTTTGGATTCATGCGTTCATGCAAGCATATGTGCAGATCCAGAGCATACTGGCACTTATTGGGAGGTGTACAAGATTACCTGCAATTTCCCCACAAAATATGATCCATAGAGGTAAAAGTTCAATACTATAGTGCAGTAATTTGCAATTTCAATACAGTATATACTTTCAATTCCAACACTGCAGTGCTCCTCACTTGATTGGCATTCACCAGAAGAGTAGTCAGTGTTAACACAAATAGTCATACAGTACCTGCCCTGCCACATCGGCCCCACATGTACTCCTGTGATTTAAGGTACAATCTGAATGACAGGTACAAGGTTTCAGTAAAGCTTGTGGAACTCTGTTCCACTTTATTGATTATGAGCATGACCAGCTGGCTTGTAACTTCACAGGCTCGGACTCAGTGGAAGCAGTCTGGAGTAGCAGTCTTTGGGAGAACCAATTCAGGGATTCATGAACTGAGAGAGAACAACTCATTCCTACGTTGTCAGACGTTTTCCCAAGGCTGTCTATCTAATGGGCTGTGTATCTGTTGTTTGCTTGATCATACAACATACAAGTCCCTGCTGCCTCCTGAACTGCATCAATGCAGGCAATCTTTTTATTGAAGTATCTGGCACTTTGCTTCAGACGGCAACAACTTGCTTCTGAATTGGCATTTCTTTGTTGCTCTATGATAAGAATTTATCATCAGGTTTCCAGCTGCATTAACCTGTTGCCAGGTGACTTTGTTCTGAAGAACAGCAGTCTGCTCCAGGCTGATGACTGTAGAAGAACAAAGGGCTTTGGATAACGCTGTCAATGTCTCAATGGGTGCAGAATCTTGCTTCATCTGCCACTGTATTGTGGGCATGCCAATGCCAGTTGGCACAGAGATATGCATAATTTCCTGGTTGGAAAGCGGTGCTACGAATCCTGCACAGAGTCCCATAAAAGATAAGTTCCTCCATGTTTCTTGACATCTCTTACGACTGTCAGGAAGGCTGAACACATCTCTAACCTAGTCCACCTTACAGTGAGCTGCTGCTTGGTGCAATGACAAGGTGCTCAGCATCTGCATGGTCCTCCTCCTTTGTGGAGTCCAGGAGGTTGGGGAGGATGTGCTGAGTGGGTGATGGCTCCTGTAACTCAAAAGTAACAAAGACCAAAGTAGAAGAATGGTGAGTGTGTGGCATTGTTAGAAGTGACTCCTTTTTAGGGCTGAAATCTTGACTTTGATTAGTAAATGATAGGTAAATGATTAGTAAATGTTTTGTCTGGTTCACATCACCAAAGCATTAAAGATATTAAAGTCTGCTAACTTGAATATAGAGCACAGAACTACAGCCCAGGCACAGGCACAATGTTAATAACAGCTAATCCTGCCTGCTCATCATCCATAACCCTCCATTCTCTGCCTATTCATGTGTCTAAGAATTTCTTAAATGTTCTGAGCCTTAAGGAAGGAAATTATGTGTGACATGTACAAAATAAACAGAAAGTTTCACTTAGCTTAAACCAGGACTATTGCACTAACATGAACTTAATTAAGAGAAGATGAATTTCTGTGGAATGAACTTGCAGTCCAGGAGCAAGGTGGCTTGTGGTGGATCATGTAGTAGTCATGTTTATTTGAAATGAGGCTTTTATGAAACTGTGGGGACTGGAGTTCATCCATCCAGCCCCTTTTAAGCGTGATGTAGTGGGTTCCTGATGGGGTTGAAAGGGAAGTGGATATCCTTTGAAAACATAGGTCTGGTTTACAATGGGACTTTATATATGCAGAACACATTTTGCTCCGTTTATCATACCAAACCTGTCCTATACGTGTATCAGTTCAAGCCCAGGGGTGAAATATTCATTTTAATCATGTGGTAGGTGTATTAGTATCCCATTGCACATTATAACTCATGGTTGAAGGATGAATCAGTTATACATCCAACCCCCAATTCTAATAATTTTGGTACTAGTTTAAACAAGCCCTGCTTTACAGGTTAGGAGTTATTCAGACTGAGATCATCAGGATTCATCATATGAGGCTGACAATAAATCACCCTTCATGCTGTTGCCTAATAAAATGTGTCACGACCAAATAAAGATTCACCTGAATGTGTCTGAGAATTTCCAGAGTGAAATCATTATAAATCCACTGGAAGGACTCTAGGATGGCAACTAAATACTTTGTTAGACAAACTTTTTCTAGTAAATGATCATTGCAACTTATAGTCTGTAATTTTCCTTTGGACTTGGAGACTATTTGATGTGGCAGAACTGAAGTAAGGCGAGTTGGCGGGCCTGTCGCAGAGTGTGGAACAGGGTGCAGTTACAGAGAAAGGTTGAACAAGTTAGGTCTCTATTCATTGGAGCATAGAAGGTTGAGGGGGGATTTGATCGAGGTATTTAAAATTTTGAGAGGGATAGATAGAGTTGACGTGAACAGGCTGTTTCCATTGAAAGTAGGGGAGATTCAAACGAGAGGACATGATTTGAGAGTTAGGGGGCAGAAGTTTAAGGGAAACACGAGGGGGTATTTCTTTACTCAAAGAGTGATAGCTGTGTGGAATGAGCTTCCTGTAGAAGTAGTAGAGGCCAGTTCAGTTGTGTCATTTAAGGTAAAATTGGATAGGTATATGGACAGGAAAGGAGTGGAGGGTTATTGGCTGAGTGTGGGTAGGTGGGACTAGGTGAGATTAAGGGTTCGGCACGGACTAGGAGGGCCAAGATGGCCTGTTTCCGTGCTGTGATTGTTATATGGTTATATGGTTAAAGGTCAGGACTGGATAAGTTGCAGCCGCAGGGAACCTTACCTGGGGAAATATCATTCCTGCATCTACTGTGTCTGACCTATGTCATGTACCCCGAGACCGGGTCAAAGAACCAGCAGAAATGGAAAACACATTATAGAGTCTGGTATTACTATGAACTAATAGTGTTTATTAGTAACTAAGCAATACAGTAATATAGATGCAATTATAATGAACAGGTCAGCAATGATATACAGATATTATAATGAACAGGTTAGCAATGATATACAGATATATATGTGCAGAAATAGGATCAAAACTAGGCTCTTTCAAACCTAGGGGTAAATGGGTACTGTCTTACGATGTGATGAAGAGAGTTCAGTTCAGTTTGTGGTATGTAGTTGAGTAGCATTGGAAAGAGAGAGAGAGAGAGGTGAGCTGTTGCTGTTGATCTTCCTGTTGTCTTCCAAAGTCCTGTTGTGGTCACCGACTATAACCATGATACGTACGACCGTTCCTCAGTGGTGGAATTATCACCCAGGCAAGGATGGACACACAAGTAATTCCCCACCGGTCACACCTTTTCACACTGTGATTTCCCTGAATCGATCCTCCAAAACCCCACCTTCCTGTGGGTACAACAAAGCTCGTTCAGTGTCCGAATCTGTGTGTCTTGTGGTGTGACTATCTGTGTAACAGCAGATCTGGTTTTTATCTCCAAAAGTTACACACCAGCTGTCCATCAACCTGCTCCGCCCTCCTCTCTCTGCAGGAACTTTACCAGCAGGCAAATGACCTTGGGGAAAAAGGTAAACAATCAGCAGAGAAACCATAACATCAATCTTTTGAGCAGTTTCTGTCTCTTTCTCTCTCTCGTTGCGCTGGACGCCTCCCCCTCTCTCTCTCTTAATAGCAGCACAGTTTCTGGACCCCTTCCCAAACTAGGTTTACCCGTGACACCTATCAAAGTATTTTATGTTAATTTAAAATCATCTTTCATCCTGCTAAGCTCTTGAAAATGCACACTCAGTGGCCACTGTATGAGGTACCCTCCTGTACCTGATGGTCAGAGAATTTATGTTCAAAGTAAGTTTATTATCATAGATATATTATCAACCCTGAGATTCATTTTTTGTTGGCATACTCAATAAATCTGCAGAATAATAACCATAACAGAATCAATGAAAGACAGACTAACTTTGGTGTTCAACCAGAGTGTATAAGACAACTAATAGTGCAAGTACAAGAAAATAATAATAATAAAAAATAAATAAATAAGCAATAAATATCAAGAACATGAGATAAAGAGTCCTCGAAGGTGAGTCCATTGGTTGCAGGAACATTTCAATGATGGGGAAAGTGATTTTGATTGAAGTTATCCCCTTTGTTTCAAGAGCATGTTCATGGTCTTCTGTTGCTGTAGCCCATCCACTTCAAGGTTTGATGTGCTGTGTACTAAGAGATGCTCTTTCCCACACCACTGTTGCAGTGCATGGTTATTTAAGTTATTGTTGCCTTTCTGTCAGCTTGAACCAGTCTGGCCATTCCTCTGACCGCTCTCATTTACAAGGTGTCTTTAAACACAGTACAAATGCTCACTGGATGTTTCCTTTGGTTTTTCACACCATTCTCTGTAAACTCTAGGAACTGTTACGTGCAACAATCCCACGAGATCAGCAGTTTCTGAGATACTCAAACCACCCTGTCTGGCATCGACAATCACTTCTGTCAAAGTCACTTAGATCACATTTCTTCCCCGTTATGATGGTTGGTCTGAACAACCACTGAAGCTCTTGACCATGTCTGCATATGTTTATGCATTCACTGCTGCACGATTGGTTAAATAGATCTTCCATTTAACAAGCAGGTGTACCTAATAAAGAGGCCATGGAGTGTAGATCCCATCTGCTTAAAACCTCCTCGAAGGTCAAGCCCTCATCTATGCCAGGAATCAAATTGACAAAACCTTGCATTGTAAATATATCTTTCCTTAGGGAAGAAGACAAGATCCATTCATATGGCACGATGCAACCGGAACAAATTCTTAAATTCTCTTGCAGTAAAGGCTAGTATACCATCGGCCTTCCTAATCATTTGCTGCAGCTGCTTGTTCTTTTCACTGATTCCTGTACAAAGATACTCAGATATCCACATCTTTCAACCTTGCTCAATTCATAAAATGCTCTGCATTTCTATTTTTTTTCTGCTGATCTGTATGACATCCATTATCTTATTCCATCTGCCATTTCTTTACTCATTCTATATCTACTTGTAGTTTTTCTGCATTCCCCATACAATCCACACTGTGATCCAAATTCTAACTTGGTTGTGGTTTAGCCTCACTGCGTCTTAAAGGTCTAAATGTGAAAATGTCCCTCGTGTATCAGAATTAAACCATAACTCAGTCTTGAAAATCTGATGTTTCTGAGGTCCCATTTAGAGCTATTTTTAAAAATGCTTCTAACAGTTGAGGCAAAAGTTCCACTTAAGAAACAAAGCCTGCTTTATATTTTTTTTACTGGTTATTTTATTCCAACCCAGGATTTATTGCTAATTCAGTCAATCTAGCTGCCAAACTATGTATTTTAAAGGAAACGATGGTTGTTTTTAGCTCACAGGAAGTTGTGCAGACCAACTTAAGTCAAAATGAAAAAAATGTTGCTTCAAGCAGTTCATAAAACTCTTGTGTGAATCAAATTGCTTTTAATTTTAACCGTGAAAGAACAATTATGCAGGAAAGGAGGTAAAACCTATACTGGTCCTACATAAACATTAACTTTCTTTCCAAGTCTGAGCTAAGCAGAGCCCTCTACTGGTTTTATGCACCCATAGCATGATCATGCAGTGGGAACTATATAAACATTTTTAGACTCACAACAAAGTGCTGCTTTCAAATGTTCTGTACACTTACAGCAGAAATCACAGGGGGATAAATTAAGCACTTAAAGGTGGAAATTAACTGGGTATTACTTTAATTTTGATATAACTCAACTCATGCTTACTTTTCAAAGATCAGAATCAGAGTCAGATTTATTGTCACTGGCGTGTGTTGTGGAATTAGTTAACTTAGCAGCAGCAGTTCAATGCAATACATAATATAGAAGAATAAACAAATAAATTACAGTATAACGTATATTGAATAGATTTAAAATCGTGCAAAAATAGAAATAAAATATATTTAAAAAGTGAGGTAGTGTTAAAGGGTTCAATGTCCATTTAGGAATCAGATGGCAAAGGGGAAGAAGCTGTTCCTGAATCACTGCTTCTATACCTCCTACCTGATGGTAACAGTGAGAAAAGAGCATGCCCTGGGTGCTGGAGGTCCTTAATAATGGATGCTGCCTTTCTGAGACCCCAGTCCCTGAAGATGTCCTGGGTATTTTGTAGGCTAGTACCCAAGATGGAGCCAACTAAATTTACAACCCTCTGCAGCTTCTTTTGGCTCTGTGCAGTAGCCCCATACCAGAAAGTGATGCAGTCTGTCAGAATGCTCTCCACAGTACATCTGTTGAAGTTTTTGAGTGTATTTGTTGACATGCCAAATCTCTTCAAACTCCTAATGAAGCATAGTCACTGTCTTGCCTTCTTTATAACTGCATCAATATGTTGGGACCAGGTTAGATCCTCAGAGATCTTGACACCCAGGAACTTGAAACTGCTCATTCTCTCCACTTCTGATCCTCTATGAGGATTGCGATGTGTACCTTTGTTTTACCCTTCCTGAAGTCCACAATCAGCTCTTTCGCCTTACTAAGATTGAGTGCCAGGTTGTTGCTGTGACACCACTCCACTTGTTGGCATATCTCACTTCTGTATGCCCTCTTGACATCATCTGAGATTCTACCAATAATGGTTGTATCATCAGCAAATTTATAGATGGTATTTGAGCTATGCCTAGCCACAAAGTCATCGGTATAGAGCAAGTAGAGCAGTGGGTTAAGCACACATCCCCGAGGTGCATCAGTAATTGATTGTCAGTGAGGAGGAGCTGTTATCACCAATCTACACAGATTGTGGTCTTCTGGTTAGGAAGCCGAGGATCCAATTGCAGAGGGAGGTACAGAGGCCCAGGTTTTGTAACTTCTCAATCAGGATTGTGGGAATGATGTTATTAAATGCTGAGCTATAGTTGATGAATAGCATCCTAACATAGGTGTTTGTGTTGTCCAGGTTTTCTAAAGCCATGTGGAGAGCTATTGAGATTGTGTCTGCTGTTGACCTAATGTGGCTATAGGCAAACTGCAATGTGTCCAGGTCCTTGTTGAGGCAGAAGTTCAGTCTAGTCATGACCAACCTCTCAAAGCATTTAATCACTGTAGATGTGAGTGCTATCAGGCAATAGTCATTAAAACAGCACACATTATTCTTCTTAGGCACTAGTATAATTGTTGTCTTTTTGAAGCAAATGGGAACTTCTGCCCATAGCAGTGAGAAGTTGAAAATGTCCTTGAATACTTCCACCGATTGGTTGGCACAAGTTTTCAGTGCCTTACCGGGTACTCCATCAGGACCTTCTGCCTTGCGAGGTTTCACCCTCTTTAAAGACAGCCTAACATCAGGCTCTTAGATCAGGCTCTATAGTCACAGGGTCATCAGGTGCAGCAGGGATCTTCACAGTTTTGCTCTCGCTTTCAAAGCAGACATAGAAGGCATTGAGTTAATCTGGTAGTGAAGCATCGCTGCCATTCATGCTGTTGGGATTTGCTTTGTAGGAAGTAATGTCTTGCAAACCCTGACAGAGTTGTCGTACATTTGATGACACCTCCAACTTTGTTCAAAATTGTCTCTTAGCCCTTGAAATAACCTTCTTCAAATCCTACCTGGTTTTCTGGTACAGACCTAGATCACCAGACTTGAATGCTACAGATCTAGCCTTTAGCAGATGAGGTACCTCCTGGTTCATCCACAGCTTTTGGTTTAGGAATGTACAGTAAGTCTTTACAGCACACACTCAATCACGCAGGTTTTAATGAAGTTGGTAACAACTGCAGCATACTCATCCAGATTCAAAGATGAATCCCTGAATACAGTCCAGTCTATCAATCCAAATCAGCCTGTAAGTGCTCCTGTGCTTCCCTTGTCCATACCTTCTTGGTCCTCACCACTAGTGCTGCAGTCTTCAGTCTCTGCCTGTTCTCAAGGTATAGAAGTACAGCCAGATGATCAGACTTCCCAAAGTGAGGGCATGGAATAGCAAAGTAGGCATTCATGATGGTGCTGTAAAAATGGTCCAATGTGTTGTTTCCTCTGGTATTGCAAGAGATCTGTTGATGTTAATTGCTTAGTGATCTTTTTTTCCCAGAGTGGCCTGCTTAAAATCCCCCAAAACGATGGTGAAGCCGTTAGGGTGCACTGTTTTGTGCATGTTGATCCCATTGCTCAGATCATCTAAAACCTGATTGACATTGGCCTGAGGTGGAATGTATACCGCTACCAAAATGATCCCAGAAATCTTCTGTGGTAGGTAAAATGGACGGCACATAACTGCTAGATATTCCAGGTCTGGTGAGCAGAATTGGGACAGCACTGATATATTTGTGCAACAAGAAACATTGACCATGAGGCATACTCCTCCACCTCTGCTCTTGAGAGACTCTATAGATCTATCCTGACGGTGTATAGTAAACCTGTTGATCTGTATATCATTTTTACCATAGAGACACCTGGTCAAGGGTAGAATGAGAATTGTACAATACAGGAATAGGCCTTTGTCCTGAACACAATGCCAATTTAAACCTAATCTCTTCTGCCTGCCCTCCAAGAGTTAGCTACATCCTTGTCATAGGGTTTGGTGGCTTGCATGCTTCAATGACCGAGAGCTATGTTGGCTGGAGTCAGGGCTTTGAGCTTTGACTCTTGGTAGGGTCACCCATGCCAAACAGGTCAAAGGATAGAGCCCAGACTAAGAGTGGTCCACCTCCACCTCCGGTTTGGAGGTTCAGCTAAAGGCTGACAACCCTGTCTAGTCAAAAAACAATTGTTATGGAACCAGAAATGAAGAATCCCTCTCTACAAACAGATGAAGGACCTTTATTGCTGCCCTTAACACCATCGGCATAGCTGGCAGCATTTATCTGCGTTAACCTTGCCATTTCCCGCATATTCACGTGCCAAGCTAAAAGCCTTTTAATGCTGTTATATCTGAGAGAATGCACTGTCTGGTTTGGTGGTAGAGGTAAATGTATCAGAGGCTTTTGAACATGCAGATGAATGTGAGAAAGATGAAGGGATATGGACTTTGTGTAGGTAAGAGGGATTCATTTGTGGAGGGCTTTTTATTTACATTTTAGCTGATTTAGCTCATGAATGTGGGCCAAAGGGCCTGTTCTGGTGTTGTACTGTTCTGTGGTCTGTCTGTTTCCATCACTACCTCTGGCAGCCCATCCCAGGCATCTATTGCCTCTCTGCAAAATGAACTTAACCTGCATATCTACTTTAAACTTTGAAATTATATCCTTTAGTATTTGAACAGCGCTAAACAGTATCTTGGAGTAATTTACTGGGAGGTGACAATCATAATGAAGAACACCCTAAGGCTGTAATCAAAGGGATGGGTTTTAAGGAGTGTAGAGGAAGTAAAAATGAATTTCAGCAGATAGAAGGATTGAGGTAAGAGGCTAGACAAATATGCTGAATCAGAGGAATGGTGCACAGAAATGGAATCAGTAACAGTCTGAAAACCACAGTGAATATTTAATGCATTGTTCTTGGTCATGTATCAACTTACCTGAGTATAAGTAGAAATAGATCGCTTGACTCCTTGTGTCATTTAATAAAATCCTGGTTAATCATTTACCTTATTCAACAATATTTTCTTCAGTTGATTCTGGTGCCAGGCTGTTATATCCGTTACTCCTCCATTAAATAACATCTACTTGCAAGCATTACATTTTTAGTTAACACATGAAGAGACACAGCAGCAAACCAGACATCTGGGGTAAATAGTGCATCTTGGCTTCCTCCTGAGGCCCTCATCACCACAGAAGCCAGTTTGTAGCCACACATTTTACGCGAGATCAAGAAATGGTTGAGAGGACTGGATACAGCAAAAACTGTGGAATCAAACAATAACGCATTATGATGCCAAATGCATTTTGCTCCAGAATTATTTATATCCCTAGCCAATTTGTTCCAGATGAATTACAAGACCAGCATTTACAGAAATCTTGAAAAATTGCTTGGTATATCTTTCTACAAAAACAGAACAAATACAATCTGATTAATTACTGCATATCAGCATACTTTTAATGGAAGGTACCATTGACAATTCTATCAAAAGTCCCTGATGCTAAATTTAGGTTTCATCCAGACTGCACCCATTTTTCAAAATCCTGATGCACAATCTCATTTGTTTAATGCAAATTTATGATTGTATCTGTATTAAATTCTGTAAACCAAATGAAAACCTGATATTTGGTTTACAGCAGGGATGCCCAACCTGTGGCAAATTGCATCCCAGTGATAATAATAATAAAGAAGTAAGCAAAAAGTATTAACCAAAAACTGATTTGTAGAAAAAAAACTTGTAACAGGAATTCAAGTAGCTTAGAGCTGGAAATGGGTTTTACTGAGAATAAATCTAAAACTTAGCAATTATTTTTAGTGATTTTATTATTTCATGCACATCTTTTGGCGAATGTTATCTTTTTCACATTAATCTGTTTTCAATTAAAAAAAATGTTCAATGAGTCAAATTAGGAAAGAAGGACTTTTGTTCTGCAGTCATTCCATAACTGCTTAATATACGTTTGGTACTTGTTTGATCCTGAGGCGCCAGGTGTCTGCACCAGCGGTGCGTTGCAGGATTTTGCCAGTTTACAATTGACACTCACGCGCTACGGAGTTGTGCTTTGTTCGTCCTTTGTGAACATTTGCAGTTTTGTACCTTTTTGAAAATTAAGTCCTTCAGTTACCCATCACAGTGGAAAAGAAAATAAACAAAAGAAAAGCAGAAAGTGATAGTAAGCGTGAATTCAATGAACAGTGGGAAAATGAGTTCTTATTTATAGTGGATCTGTCAGGAAAACGTTTTGTGTGTTGTTTGTGAAAACACTTTCTCACATAATAGAAGACATGATCTTAATAGACGCTATAAAAAACATCAGACTGAAATAAAAGGAAAATTGAAGCTAGTGCTTGGGTCTGACTTACGGAAAGAATATGTGATTAAGAAAAAGGAAGAAATCAAAAGAAGACAAAATATATTTGTTAAAAGTCTCATTAAGGTAATAATGTTTATCTTGTTTTTATATTAGATCAATATCTCATGTAAAAATGCTAAAAATTGAATGGGGGTCCAAGAGTTGTATGGCGCATCTGAACTCATGCGTGAAAAAATTGACACATGGAATGTAAAAGGTTGGCCACCCCTGGTTTATGGTGATGTTGGCAAACTAATATAAATGTACCTACTTTAACAATTTTCTTTTTATGTTAAGAATTAGAAACTGATAAAGAATAATAATCACAGATGTAGTATTAGGAAAAGGAAGGGGTAATTAATGAAAATACATGTGTAGGAACCAATCTCCTGACTATAAGATTATTGGACATAGGAGCAGATTTAGACCATTTGGCCCATGGAATCTGCTCTGCCATTCAACCACGGTTGATTTGCTTTCCCTCTCAACTTCATTCTCTTGCCTTTGCCATGTAACATTTGATGCCCTTGCTAATCATAACCTTTCAACTTCTGCTTTAAAAACATCCAGTGGTTCGGCTTCCATGGCCATCTACAGCAATGAATAGTTGTGCCTTAAGATATTACTCCTCATCTCTGTACTAAAGGAATATCCTTTTATTCTGGAGCTGTGCTTTCTAGTTCTTAACTCTCCTACTACTGAAAATATTCGCCTGCCTTACTACAGACTCAAATGCAGGTTAACCTGTAGGGAATCCTGCACTAGATTTCCCAAATACCTTTGTAACTCTGATTTCTGCATTTGCTCCTGTTTAGAAAATAGTCTATGCCTTTATTGTTTCTATCAAAGTACATTACCATACTTCCGTACTCTGTATTCCATCAAAGTGCATTACCATATACTTCCCTACACTGTATTCTACCGAAGTGCACTACCATACACTTCCCTACTCCGTATTCCACCTGCCATTTATTTGCCCATTCTCCTAATCTGCTCAAGTCCTTCTGCAGACTTCCTACTTCCTCAACACTACCCGCTCCTCCACCTTTATTTGTGTCATCCACAAATGTGGCCACAAAGCCATCAATTCTGTCATCCAGGTCATTAACATATAACATGAAAAGTAGCAGACTCTGCAAAACACCACTAATCAGAAGCAGCCAACCAGAAAAAGTCCCCTATATTCTATTCCTACTCTTTCCCTTCTGCCAATTAACCACTCTTTTATCCTGTAAATACCATGGGCTCCTATTTAGTTTGGTTTAGTTAACAGCCTCTTATGTGGCGCATTGTCAAAGGTCTTCTGAAAATTCAAGTACATCCTTTGTCTATCCTGCTTCTTAGTTCCTCAAAGAATTCCAGCAGATTTCTCAGCAAAATTTCTGCAAAAGGAAACCATGCTGACATTAGCCTATTTTATCATGCACCTTCAAGTATTCCAAAACCTCATTAAAAATGGACTCTAACAACTTACCAACTACTGAAGTGAAGTTAAATAGCCTATAATAACCTGTTCTTTGCCTCCCTCCCTTATTATAGAGTGGAGATATATATATGATTTCCCAGAACCATTCCAGAACCTAGTGATTCTTGAAAGATCATTACTAATGTCTCTACAATCTCTTCAGCTGGGGTATAGTACATCTGGTCTAAGTGACCTATCTAGCTTTAGACCTTTAAGCTTCCCAAACACTTGTTCCTTAGTAATAGCAACAACACTCACTTCTGCTCCTTGCCTCGCAAATTTCTGGCATGTGGCTGGTGTCTTTCACGGTGAAGAATGATGCAAAATACTTACTCAATTAGTCTGCCATTTCTTTGTTCCCTATTACTATCTCTCGTATCCTTTTCCAGTGGCCTGATGTCCACTATTGCCTTTCTTTTGCCCTTCATCTAAACAAAAAAATTGTATCTTTTATATTATTGGCTAGCTTACCTTAATATTTCATCTTTCTCTCTATATTGCTTTTTTAGTTGCTTTCTGTGGAAGCCAAGTGCAATGTTAGTATTAATTTTGAGAGAACTAGAATGTAAAAAAACAAGGATGTAATACTGAGTCTTTATAAGATTTTGGTCAGACTGCACTTAAGAGTATGGTGAGCAGTTTTGAGCTCATTATCTAAGAAAGGATGTGTTGGTCATCGAGAGGCCCTAGAGTAGGTACACTGAATGATACTGGAAAGACAGGATTAATATATGAGAAGCATTTGATGGCTCTGGGTCTGCAAAGAATGAGGGCGGACCTAATTGAAACCTATCTAATATTTAAAGGCTATTTGGAGAGGATGTTTCCTATAGTGGCAGTGTGGTGAACTACATATACCTGCCTGGACAAGCCCCCCCCCCCCCCCCCCCCCCGCTGACTGTTCCTGTGGCTCCTCCTGCTGACCGTGGCTCCTCCCACAGACCCCAGTATAAAGGTGATTGGGGCCTGAGCCCTGCCCTCAGTCTCCAAGATGTAGCTTGGTGGTCAATTGCTGCTTGTTCTTTCTTCCAGTCAATAAAAGCCTATATCTCGCCTCACATCTCAGAGAGTTATTGATGGTGCATCAGGCAGGAATCTAGGACATTCATTTGGAACTAAAATAAGGAGGAATGTCTTTCGTCAGAGGATTGTGAATTTATGAAATTAATTGGAAGCTAACTCATTGGGTGTATTTAAAGCAGAAATGGATAGGTTCTTGATTAGTAGGAGCATCAAAGATTACAGGGGAAAAGGCAGGAGAAAGGCAGGGGAAAACTACATTGTTGAGAGGGATAATAAATCAGCTGTGATGGAATGGCAGAGCAGATGCAATGGGCTAAATGTCTTATGGTCTTCCCACTAATTTTTGCTAATATTATATGCTATTTTATTTGTTTTTATGCTGACTTTGACTTCCCTTGTCAGCCATGGTTGTCTTATCCTCTCTTTAAAATGTTTCTTTTTCTTTCAGATGAACCAATCCTGTGTCTTCCAGAAACTCCAGCCAGTGCTCCTCTACCATCATCCTTGCTACCAATGAACTCTGACCAGTGTTGCGACTGTGAACGAGGTCACCAGGAGACACTGAAGCTGGTGATATATAAGTATTTGTTCAGCACATAAGCAGGCATCATACTCAAGACAGTCTTGGAAGAAGAGATCTTCTGACCCAATTTTTCATCACATTTTATATGTTAAAGAACAAAGGTTACATTGGGACAATTTCTGTAGTTACAAGACATTCATAATGATTCCTTTGAGTTGCACTTAATTTCAAATCTCACCAACGCACAAATTCAAATCACACCAAAACACCTAAAGTCAGTGTTGATCCCCTCTGTCTCTCTAGTTACATTCATGCATATGCAGACATCTCAGGTGAATGGGTTTGCAATCAATCCCTGTTTGCAGCTCCAGGAAAGACCATTGTTCTGGGCTGCATTTAAAATTCAATTTACAGTTCACATTCAGGTCTGAAGACTGGTTCCTGTTGAAATTAATATTTGCTATATTGCATAACTCCAGAATACACCCTAATAGCCAGCTCCTCTCTTAATTAGTTATCTTTACTCAACTGTGATATCATTACCTCTGATTTTAGCCTTTTGCTCTTAATCTACAGTGTGATTTCTATCATATTAAGATCATTGGTTCCTAAGAGTTCCTTTACCTCAAGTTCCCTAATTAAATCTGGTTCATTGCACAACATCAAATCCAGAATTCGGAGGCTTGCTACACATTCTTTCTTTTAGGATCCATTACCAATCTGATTTTCCCAATCTACCTGCAAATTGAAATGCCCCATGACCAACATAACATTGCACTTTATAAATGCCTTTTCTATCTTGTTATAATTTGTACCCAACATCCTAGTTACTGTTTTTGAGCCTATGTATAATTCTCAATAGGGTCTTTTTACCCTTGTCATTATTTACCTCTATCCACAAGGATTCTACGTTTTCTGATCCTATGGCACTTTTTTCTATGGATATGATTTCATTTTTTTACCATCAGTACCACCCCATTCCCTTTGCCTACCTGCCTCCTTTCAATAGATCCTTGGATCTTTGGCTCTTATCTGTAATCTTTCAATCCACATTTTCTAACCTACCACTTTCTAACTGTGCTATAAGCTCATCTACCTTATTTTGTATACTGCATGCATTCAAATATAACTCATTCAGCCCTATATTAACACACTTCTCAATTTTCTCTCCATTTGGCCTGAAGTTAAATGATTATCATTTGCAAAACTTACTGTCTTAAGAGGATAAGACGTGAAAGAATAGGACCTATCAAGTGTGACAGTGGCAAAGTGTGTATGGAACCGCAGGAAATAGCAGAGGTACTTAATGAACACTTTACTTCAGTATTCACTATGGAAAAGGATCTTAGTGATTGCAGTGTTGACTTGCAGCAGACTGAAAAGCTTGAGCATGTAGCTATTAGGAAAGAGGATGTGCTGGAGCTTTTGGAAAGCATCAAGTTGGATAAGTCACCAGGACCAGATGAGATATACCCCACGCTACTGTGGGAGACGAGGGAGGAAATTACTGAGCCTCTGGTGATGATCTTTGAATCATCAATGGGGACAGGAGAGGTTCCGGAGGACTGGAGGGTTGCGGATATTGTTCCTTTATTCAAGAAAGGGAGTAGAGATAGCCCAGGAAATTATAGACCAGAGAGTCCTTATATCAGTGTTCAGTAAGTTGATGGAGAAGATCCTGAGAGGCAGGATTTATGAACATTTAGGGAGGTACAATATGATTAGGAATAGTCAGCATGGCTTTGTCAAGGGCAGGTCGTACCTTACGAGCCTGATTGAATTTTTTGAGGATGTGACTAAGTATATTGATGAAGGAAGAACAGTAGATATAGTGTATATGGATTTCAGCAAGGCATTTGATAAGGTACCCCATGCAAAGCTTATTGAGAAAGTAAGGAGGCATGGGATCCAAGGGTACATTTCTTTGTGGATCCATAACTGGCTTGCCCACGGAAGACAAAGAGTGGTTGTAGATGAGTCATATTCTGCATGGAGGTCGGTCACCAGTGGGGTGTCTCAGGGATCTGTTCTGGGATCTTTACTCTTCGATATTTTTATAAATGACCCAGATGAGGAAGTGGAGGGATGGGTTAGTAAGTTTGCTGATGACACAAAGGTTGGAGGTGTTGTGGATAGTGTGGAGGGCTGTCAGAGGTTACAGCGGGACATTGATAGGATGCAAAACTGGGCTGAGAAGTGGCAGAATATAGTATTAATGGTAAGGCTTGGCAGTGTGCAGGATCAGAGGGATCTTGAGGTCCGAGTCCATAGGATGCAAAAGTAGCTGAGCAGGTTGATGCTGAGGTTAAGAAGGGATACAGTGTATTGGCCTTCATTAATCGTGGAATTGAACTTAGGAGCTGAGAGGTAATGTTGCAGCTATATAGGACCCTGGTCAGACTCCACTTGGAGTACTGTGCTCAGTTCTGGTTGCCTCACTACAGGAAGGATATGGAAGCCATAGAAAGGATGCAGAGGAGATTTACAAGGATGTTGCCTGGATTGGGGAGTATGCCTTATGAGAATAGGTTGAGTGAACTCGGCCTTTTCTCCTTGGAGCGACGGAGGATGAGGGGTGATCTGATAGAGGTGTATAAAATGATGAGAGGCATTAATCATGTGGATAGTCAGAGGCTTTTTCCCCAGGGCTGAAATGGTTGCCACAAGAAGATACAGGTTTAAGATGCTGGGGAGTAGGTACAGAGGAGATGTCAGGAGTAAGTTTTTTACTTAGAGAGTGGTGAGAGTGTGGAATGGGCTGCCGGCAACAGTGGTGGAGGCGGATACAATAGGGTCTTTTAAGAGACTTTTGGATAAGTACAAGGAGCTTAGAAAAATAGAGAAGTCTATGGGGAAGTCTAGTAATTTCTAAGGTAGGGACATGTTCGGCACAACTTTGTGGGCCGAAGGGCCTGTATTGTGCTGTAGGTTTTATATGTTTCTATGCTTCTTTATTCTGGAGATTTCAGGAACTTCTCTTGTACTCTCCTTCCATTTACTTTCTCCATATTTTCCCAAACTGTTGAACCAACCCCACCTTCCAACTATTTAGTTTGAAGTCCTACCCACAGCCCCAGTTATGGGATTCACCAGAACCCTGGTCGCAGCATGGTTCAGATAGAGTCTATCCCATTGGGCAGCTCTCTCCTCTTCCAGTACTGGTGCTAATGTCCTACAAATTCTAACTCACTTTTCCCACAACAATTTTTAAGCCACACATTCATCTCTCTGATCTTATTAACCATATGCCAATTTGCAATCAAGAAATTATTACTTTTTTGGTTCTGCATTTTAATTTAATCCTAGCTGCTCAATTTCCCTCAGACGAACCTCTTTCCTTGTGCTTCCCATGTTGTTGGTATCCACGTGGACCAAAATAACTGGATCTTTGCTCTCCCACTCTAAACACCTGAGCAGGTCGAATGAAACGTTCCAAGCCTATGCATCAGGCAGGAAACATAGCTTGATTCTTGATTCTTGTGACAGAGAATTGTGTCTATTCCCCTGACTATGCTATCCCCAACCACAATTACATTTCTCTTCTCTCCTCTCTCAGGAATAGGTTTCTGAACCAAGGTGCCACAGTTCAGTTGCTCATCATTCTTACAACCCCCACTTCTATCTGTACAGATAGCAAGAGTCTCAGACCTGTTGGACAAGCAAGGACTGAGGCTCCTTCAGCACTACCTGTCTCATTTTAAATTACATGGTCTTGTCTCTGACCACAGACTGAATTTGAAATAGTTAATCTAATAGGTGTAAATGACTCCTGAAACCCAGTATCCAGATAACTCTTACCCTCCCTGATACATTGCAGTGTTTAAAGATTCCAGGTCATCAACTCTGATTACAATATCGTTCTGTTTCATAATGTTACTGATTTAAAGGATATTACTTGGGTAGCATACTGTAGGAGGAAAACTTGCAATGAAGCCTAGATTTAAGAAAAAATGCCTGCAGCAGTACAAAAGACTCTTTAATTTGGAATCCATCAAGCCTAACCAATTGTTGCAAATGCCTCAATCAGGCATGGCCTGTCTCATGTTCTGACCATAATCTAACCTAAAATGCCATCAAATGCATCATTTTGGTATCATCTCAGCAATAGTTGGTCGACTTCACAACTTTACAAGTTCTGTTATGCTTTCAAAATGTTGTAATTACAAATGGCAAAATTCTCCAATAGAGTGTGTTTGCTTTTACAGAATCATTCTGGTTGTGCCTGGGCTTACATACACCCTTAAAGAAAAGGCTATTGAGCTCCAGATTCTTGAAAAATCTGTTCGTGACCACACTATCCACAGATTATAAGAAGAGCTTGATTCACAAAATTGATGGTGCTAAGGGAAAATGTGATGCATTTACTCACTTGTATGTGGCAAAATGGCTGCATGTTTTATGCCATTATGGATTTTTACCAATATGTCTGACTACTCCAACTGATACTTGATTGATGTCTGAATTTTGTTCTTTGGGATGTCATGTTGTTTTGGGACTCAGTATGAATGATACTGCCAGCAACCACACATGCTTACTATGTTTTTAATGACATGGTGTATCGTGATTTTGGAAACCACCATGAGCCAACAAAATTCAAGAGCTCAAAGTTGTTGAGCAGTTTAAGGATTTGCACAAATGGAGCAAATTTATTTTAGTATAAAAACAAAATATATTTAAAGCATTGGAAAGTACAAATAACAATGATTTTCAATTAAAGTATACTTTGATTAAAATTATTATGGCACAGAAAAAGACCACTTGGTTCCAATGTTCACAATGGTTCCAAGAGCAATCTTATTATGTTAATTCCTTTCCCATAATTCACCATATTATGTACCTGTCCAACTCCTTTGGAAGTTCTGATTAATTAATTAAAGTCACAGAGACTTAAAATGTAGAAACAGGCCCTTCAACCCATGTTGACCATCAACCTATTAACTAATCCTACATTAATCTTAGCATCTTTTTATTCTCCCCACATTCTCATCAACTTTCCTGAGATTCTGCCACTCACCTGCTCCAGTAGCATATTACCCTACCAATTGACATTTTTGGGATGTGAAAGGAAACTAGACTGCAGAGTCACAGGGAGAATGTGCAAGCTCTAAACACACAGACACACAGACACACAGACACACACACACACACACACACACACACACACACACACACACACACACACACACACACACACACACACACACACACACACACACACACTCACTCACTCTCTGGCACTGAGAGTAGCTCCAGTAGCTGCACCATTGTGTTCTGTGAGCACACTTGGCATAATTCCCCTGCTTTTGTACTCTATGCCTTTAATTATGCAGTTCAGAACCCGAAATGCATGACTAAGCAGTCTTTCCATATGCCCTGTTGATTTCAAAGATCAATGTGTGTATACATCCAGGGCTATATGTTCTAGCATACCAATCAGAACTGAACTCTTTAGATTCTATTGATTCTTCTCATTCGTTTAGCCAAAACGTGTCAACTTTCCTTGCTCATTTCTCTCTACTTATATTATCTTGTAATTTATTGCTATATTCTTTACCATTCGTCACATTTTTAAAGTGTGGATATCATAATGAGCTTTTACTCTGTGCACACATATTGAAGATTTTAACATATATCAGTACAGGCAAGGTCCATTCATAGACTGTTTAAGAACATCATAGTTAAATTTAACAAAATTACCATGACATTCTATTTTCTGTCTGTCAGCCAACTTTTTAGCTATGGTGCCATAGGTTTTAATTTTCACTAGCCAGCATTTTAGAACCATAGAACACTACAGCACAGTACAGGCCCTTCAGCCCTCCATGTTGTGCCAACCCATATAATCCTTAAAAAAAAGTACTAAACCCACACTACCCAATAACCACTCTGGGAATTTTTCAAATGCCTTCTAAAAATCAACGTGGGTAACACCTTTTTTTTATTATAAGAGGTAATTTTATTTTTTTGTTCTTTCTTACTTCTCTTCTAATATTTGTATATCTGTGCACTTGTAATGCTAATGTGACACTGTAATTTCCTTTGGGATCAATAAAGTATCTATCTATTTATCTATCTATCTACCGCATTCCTGGCATCAGCCATTTCTATAATCTTGTCAAACGATTTCACCAGATTTATCAAAATTTGTCTTAAACAATCCATGTTACTATTCCTGTGGTATGAGACAGGTTTTACAGTATATATCCCTGAAAATGAGGGGCAAAGTGTTATCTGACTGGCATCATAGCATGCCAGAGATGACTAGGAGCTTTAGGTTTTGCAGTGAAATGTCTGGCTCAATCTTGTTCAAATATGAGGTAGATGGGGAGACCACTTCACTGAGCACCTGTCAGAGAAAGTGGGATCTCCCGGTGGCCACCCATTTCAATTCGACTTCCCATTACCATTCCAACATCTCAGTCCTCGGTCTCCTCTACTGCCAAGATGAGGCAACACTCAGGTTGGAGGAGCAACACCTTACAATCCATCTGATGGCATGAACATCAATTTCTCAAACTTCTGGTAATTGCCCCCCCCCTTCACCATTCCCCCATTCCTATTTCTGTTTCTCACTTTATTTCCTTACCTGCCCATTACCTCCCTCTGGTGCTCCTCTTTCTTCCCTTTCTTCTGTGGTCTTCTACCCTCTCCTATCAGATTCCCCCTTCTCCAGCCCTTTATCTCTTTCACCAATCAACTTCCCAGCACTTTAGTTTACCTCTCCACCCTCCCGGATTCACCTATTACCTACTACCTTGTACTTCTTCCTCCCCTCTCCCCACCTTTTTGCTTTAACTTTTCATCCTTTTTTCCAGTCCTGATGAAAGCTCTTGGCTTGAAATGTTGACTGTTTATTCTTTTCTATAATGCTACCTGGCCTGCTGAGTTCCTCCAGTATTTTGTATGTGTGGTTGAACCTTGTTCATGGCTTTTATAAAGATCTCAGAGCTCACTCTTACTAGATCAGAAATGGTAGTGCCTGATTGCTAATGCCTAAGCTTCCTCTGCAGCACAGAGAAGAAATCACACAAAGAATGAGTACTATATTGGAAATTCATTCTCTTGACAATCAAGCTAACACTATTCCCATTCGCAGCATTGATTTGTTTTAAACTGTTGTAAGGAGCTTTGTGGGTGCAGTGGCAAGTTTGCTGAAACCCTTATTTGTGGTAGAGGTCATGGTTCTGTGTTGTATGAATCCTTATATGGTCTCAGGATGAAAATTTGTTTTGCCATGAATGAAATACCAACAGGTTCTTCACAGTTGTCTGTCACACTGCTATCTCAGACTGCTCTTGCTTCTGAAGGAGCACAACTATTCAAAGCTAAGTCATTTAGATCCAGAACCACTACAATACCTTCAGGACCATGTACAATTGGCTCCACCACATGGAAGTTGCTATCCACTGATGCTTGTTAATGCTGAGTGAGCATTATTACTTAGAAGTGGAAAAATTGGAAGGACCATGTGGATGAGAATGAACAACAATGATTTTCAACAATCCTTCAGTTTTAGGACTACTCCGGCGTGTAAATTTGCTTGGTTCTAATATTCAATACGTGCTCAAGCTGATTCTCAGATGATCAGCAACAGAGGGATAGCAACATGGGAACTGAGCCAGTGTTATGATATGAGTTTCTTCTCATAGTGGTAGACATTGCTGGCAGGTCGGCACACAACAACAATCACTAACTGTTACTGAAGGAGAGAGAACTGGATTCTTGGTTTGTCATACCTATGATGAAAAAATTCTCATGGTGATTTTACATGGGCATGAAAATAGAAACAAGGGCATAGATGCCAAAAGTAGGACAGTGCTGCCTTGGAATCAAGCTTACATGTGTCAGAGTAACAAACAATATTTGCTGTTATCCTTCAAGGTGCCAGTCTACTGCCCTTGCAGTGCATATATACCGAGCTATGCAGAGAGTAAAACATCTTCGCAAAAAGTCACCCGAGCCAGAAGCTTCCTTCAGGGATTTTAATGATTGTGAAACTGCAGAAAGTGAAGTAAAATATGTATTAAATTCAATTCAGGATCATTGTATGTCTAAATAGTCTAATACTGTTGATTATTCTCGCAATGATAAACTTAATACTTCCTTCAAAATATATCTGCATGAACGTTTCCCACAGATATTGCTGTTTCAGGAGCAAATAAAGAGTGGATGGCAATGGAGGTCTTTCCATCATGTGCTTCAAAATGAATCCAAATTAACATGTGCAAGAAATTATATAAAGAACAGCTTACATACAGGAAGTGATGTTTATACAAAATGAACTGTGGCGCTTGAGGCAATACACTCACTGCCTGGCATCCGTAGAATGTCAAACTTAATTATTGAAACAAAAGTCAAATGATCATTTCACTCAGTCTTTAGTAAAGGAAGGATAGTTTCGGAGATGTGAAAAAGTCTGACTGCATAGTCTTTAATTGTTCTCACTTTGGAATGTGCTCTTTTAGCCATAATAATTTTATCTTGTTCAATTCAATTTCTCATCCTCCAAATACTGCTGATGGAGGAATGGACAATTTGATAATTCAAAATGCCAAGGGAAATCATTTAGGCTTGATGGAGGCAGTCAATGCCTGGTATTGTATTGTTTATTTAGCATTGCACTATATGAGGACATCACTGTCAAGGCTAACCTTTATTATCCATCCTTAATGCCACACTCCTCAAGACTATGGTGATGAATTCTCTATATGGATGTTTGAAGACCTTCTAGGGAAGTTACCCCCACAAAGCCATGAGTTCAAGTGAGTTCCAGGATTTAGATCCAATGAAAATGAATGACCATATATTTCTACATAAGGATAGTAAGCTTCTTGGAAGTGAACCTGCACGTGATGGTGCCCCTGATTTTTATCCTTCTTGGTGGTAGAGGTCACAGGTTTAATAGGTACTGTAAAAGTTTGTTTGTTATGTGGATGATCATGGTCTTTGCATGACCATTATTTTTGGCAAATTCTTCTACAGAAGTGGTTTACCATTGCCTTCTTCTGGGCAGTGTCATTGCAAGATGGCATTATCGATATTCTTCAGAGATTGTCTGCCTGGCATCAGTGGTGACATAACTAGGACTTGTTGATATAGACTGCTCCCATGGCTCCATGTGACCCTAATCGGGGGCGGGGGGGGGGGCAAATGGGTGAGCTGCAGACCAATGGAGGGAAGGAGCACCTTACACTTCCTTCGGTAGAGATGTATCTCCACCCTGCCACCTTACTGTAAAAGTACCCTGTAAGAATAACTCCAGTCCTTGTTGTAGATGATTGATACCTTAGTTGTGTGGATGCAGTGTGAATTATTTGAATGTTTGTCCTAGGTGGTTTGAGGATTTCTGAGTTTCATTGTAACAGTGTCATTTGGACAAGTGGAGAGCATTTCATCCCTTTCCTGGTTTGAGTGTTACAGATATTGAAAAAGTTTAGAGGTATCACACTGTTCAGTGTACCCAGCAACTGACTTGTTCTTACCATAGAATCACACAATGGTTACAGTAAAGGAAATCATTCAATTCATCATGCCTGCTCCAGCTCTCTGCCAGAGCAATTCTCTAGTTTCACTCACCAGCCTTTTCTCCATCCACCATATGTTTCACCAAATACTTCTTAAATAAAATATTGCAACCTGATTCCACCACACCTACAGGTAGTGCATTCCAGACTCCAAACACATATTGCATAAAAACATTCTTCATCTCTCTTCTTTTAGTTTGTTTTTGGCTTTATTTGATATCTGTCACCACTAGTCTTCAACTCCTCCAGCAAAGAAAACAGCCTCTCGCTAGTCATCAGCCTGATCATTTTATATACTTCTATCAAAGCTCCTCCCAGCTTTTAATTCAAAATAAAGCAGTCTCAAGCCCATAACATTTCCATGGACTGCAATTCCTTATTCCAGGAACAACTCTCTGGATCCTCCCTAATGCTTCATTTATTTATGTGGCTGGTTCAGTTACATTTTTGGTCAGTGATGATGTGCTGTATGTTGCTGGTGGACCACTTAAAATTGTAATAACTTTGAAAATCAAGGGTAAATGGCTAGAATATTCTTGGAGATGGTTATTACCTAGAACTTTTGTGTAATCCTTACCAGCCTTTGACGATATGTGTAAGTCTCACTGCACGCAGGTCTGGGCTGCTTCATTTGCAGAGGAGCTGCAAATAGAACTGAGCATTGTGCAATTGCCAATAAATATTCCTATCCTTATGATAGAAGTGAAGTCATTGATGTAGCAATTGAATGTTGAGCCCTGGATGCTGTCCTGAGGAACTCATGCAGTGATGTTCAGCGTTTGATCACCAACAAACACAACTATTCCTTTAAGGTTGACCAGAGTTACTTTTTGCACTCAGTCAAATACTGCTTTGATGTCAAAGCCAGTGTCTCTCACCTCACCTCCAAAATTTAGCTCTTTTATCCAATACTGTGATGCCATCAAGAGCCAACTGAAGAGAAAGTATGATTTTGGTGGTACAATTGATGACACCATCCATCACTTTATTGATGATTGACAGGTGATAGATTGTGGGATAATTTCCCAAATCAGATTTATTCTGCCTTTTTGAAATAGGACATATCTGAACATTTGTCAGGTGCTATCACAATGTTAGATAAAAGAGCTAAATTTCAGAGGTGAGATGAAAGAGACTGGCCTTGGCTTCAAGGAAGTATTTGGCTGAGTGTACATCAAACTACCCCGGTCAGACTCAGTGTGACTCAATTCCTGAGTGTTAACATCTCTGAAATTCTATTCTGGACCCAAAATATTGATGCAATTACAAAGAAAGCATGCCAGTGGCTACATTTCATTAGTAGTTTGAGGAGATTTGGTAGGGAGAGACTATTGCACAGGAGCAGTGGGTTGTAAACTCAGCCAATTCCATTATGGGCACTAGCATTCCCAAGGACATCTTCAGAAGGTGATGCCTCAAGAACATGGTATCTATTATTAAGATACCACACAGAAGGTGCCTTCTTCTCATTACTACTATCAGATAGGAGGTACAGGAGCCTGAAGACACATAGTTTTAGGAACAGCTTCTTCCCCTCCACCATCAAATTTCTGAATAGACAAAAGAAACCATGAACACTACTCATTATTTTTGCTTTCCTTTTGCATTACTCAGTTAATTTGTTTAAAAAATACATATACAGTACTGTGCAAAGGTCTTAGGCACATATATAGCTAGGGTGGACATACAGACAGATCCTCATGGTATCATACATCGAAAGGAGATCCGACAATTTCATCCTAGAAAAGATTGGCATGAAACCAATACTTCTGGAAACTGTTATCCAAAGGAAACTTTGCTATTTTGGACACATCTCAAGAACTGATGACACACTGGAACGCACTGTGCTTGAGGGCAGAATAGAAGGAAGCCGCTCCTGAGGCAGACAGAGGACAACCTGGATCGACAACATCAAGCACTGGACCAGCCTCACCGCCAGAGATGCAAGAGGTTTGACTGCCAACCGATCGCAGTGGAAGAAAGTGGTCGCCGAGGCTCTGGCAGAGTATGGCACATGATGATGATGCCTAAGACTTTTGCATAGTACTGTATTTGTCATTGTAGAGCAAAGAGCAAGTATATAAGTCCAGTGGCAGCAAAGGATAGAAACTTAGAAAACATACAGCATAATACAGGCCCTTCAGCCCTCAAAGCTGTGCTAAACATGTCCCTACCTTAGAACTACCTAGGCTTTACCCATAGCCCTCTATTTTTCTAAGCTTCATGTCGCCATCCAGGAGACTCTTATCATTTCCACCTCCACTACCGCTGCCAGTAGTCCATTCCATGCACTCCCCATTCTCTGCATCAAAAGACTTACCCCTGACTTCTCCTCTGTACCTGCTTCCAAGCACCTTAAAACTATGCCCTCTCATGCTAGCCATTTCAGCCCTGGGGAAAAGCCTCTCACTGTCCACATAATCAATGTGCAGACCTTGCCATAAGCTCTGTGTGTTGTTGGTGGAGAGTTGTGTCTGGATCTTGTCCCTGTATTGTTGTTTCGCTGCTTTGATGACCTTGCACAGATTGTAGCTGTGTTTCCTGAGTGCAGTGTGCACTTTTGGGGGACAACATCCTCTATGCACTTCTGGATGAAGCTTGTCACCCCTTCCGTAAACTCAGAGGCATCCTCATCATGAAAGACATTCCAGTTGATGTCACTAAAGCAGTCCGGTAGCATGGAGACCGATTGGTCAGACCAACGGTGTATGGTTTTAACTATAGCCACCTCTTGTTTCAGCTTCTGCCTGTACAGGGACAAAAGCAGAATGGAGGAGTGGTCAGACTTCCCAAGTGATGGACGGAGGAGAGCTTTGTTAGTGGTGCAGAAGGGAGAGTAGCAGTGTTCGAGTATGCTGTCTCCCAGTGTGCTCACCTGGAAAAAGCTTCGGAGAGACTTCAGTCAGCGACGCTCGATTAAAGTCTCCGGTGACGAGGAAAACAGCCTCCAGGTGTACAGCTCCAGGGTGCTGATGGTTAGTGGTCTTACTGTGTTTGAGGCTTGTTGTGCCTTATTGGGAAGGATTCCTTGTAACTGTGGTGAACTACATATACCTGTCTGGACACGCCCCCCCCCCCCCCGACTGCTCCTGTGGCTCCTCCCATGGACCCCAGTATAAAGGCGATTGGAGACACAGCCCCGGCCTCAGTCTCCAGGATATAGTGTGGTGGTCATTTTCTGCTTGTTCTTTCTTCCAGCCAATAAAAGCCTATATCTCACCTCACGTCTCCGAGAGTTATTGATGGTGCATCAGTAACTTAAGAAAGCAAGTGGCAAAACCCAACATTAGGTTCAGAACTTTCACACAAAGATGTTGAAATAAGTAAATATCTGTTTCCACCATCTGGAGAGTTAGTCTGGGCTAAGTGGATTGTCTCTTAATATCATGAAAATTGAACAGGTTTTAGAGGTGGGATCTATGCCTTTGTTGGCCAATAAAGGTGAAAATTGATTCTGTTAACTTTGTTAATTAAAAATCTAAAATCCATTCACAGAGTTGGCACCTATAAGAGTTTGTAGAGAGATTATACCTCTGAAGCAAAGTAGTAATAACATATCATCTTCCTGTACCCAGAATTACTTTTATGGTGAATTACTGATTAAACCCAAAGTCATATGCAAGCAAACACAAATAACTGCTGATTGGTAATTCCTCAACAGATATTATTATCATAAATTTGCTATTTAACTAATTTTTGACTCATTCAATCCGTTGCCTCATAGTAACTTCTGAAATATTTTAAAAGTGATGGTAAACTTGCAGAAATAACTTATTGAAATATGGCACTGTACAAAGTAAATCTTTTGTACAGATATTGCAAGTTGAGTGTACTGTTAATAAATTGTAGTTAAGTTGCCTGAGTATTAAAAAACAAACAAGCCTTTCGGCTGGTTTGCATTTCTTTCTCACAAAGGTGTTCAAATGTATACAATTTTGTCTTCTCCATAAGTTAACCTGGGCTGAGTAGATATTGAAAATTGAATTGGTTTAAAATGTGATCCGTCCCAGTGTTGGTCAATGAAGATGAAAATTTTGTTGACTTTGCTAGCAAAGTCTGTCTAACATTCAAGTCACTTCACAGTGGTTTGAGGGATTGTAGCTCTGACAAATCAGTAACATCATGGCATTTTCCTTTCCTGCATGCCAGGGCATTGTAACATTAAGAAAGAATCATTAACAGGAGATGATTAAATCCTGCCTTGATCATAGCTTTGGCTCAAGTGGAGTGAAAAACTGTGCATGGTATGGGTCACATACAGTAAAAGCAGATGGCTGGAAATAAACAGTTATAACAGAAAAGTGCTGAACTATGTTAATTTTACCAATGTTATGCAAAATAACAAAATAAGGAAGAGCATGTCTTAGATAGTGGGCAGCACAGTAGTGTAGCTGCTAGAACTGTAGTCTCACAGCTTCAGTAACCCAGGTACAATCCTGACTTCCATTCTGATCTTCATGGAGTTTGTATATTCTCTCTGTGACTGCGTGGATGTCCAAGTATCTGGTTTCCTCCCACATCCCACAGCCATACAGACTGATAGGCTGATTAGTTGCTGTAAACATGAACGAGGTCAACATCTTAGACAATAGCAGCATAGTGGCACTACTGATAGGACTGCTGCTTCTCAAGCTGTTGTTGAAATCTATGTGACAGAAGTTTAAAGCTGGAGAGACGTGTTGTACGCTCATGTGCCTAGGATAAGGTCTAGAACCAACATGGTTTGGCAGTGGTGGTGGGGATTGCCTTGGAGGTCAGTGATGTTAATTGAACCTGACCACATAGCTTCAAGAAGCTCGATTAATTTCCACAAGTGGTCAAAATCAGTGAACACATGAACAAATCTTATCAATTAACAAGTGCAGAACATTACTCCCACTCTTCTTCATGTATCACACATTTAGAAATCACCAATTATACCTAGCATTCATGACTTCAAGTTCAAGTTTAATTGTCATTCAACTATACATGAATACAGTCAAATGAACAGCATTCCTCCAAAGCCAAAGTGCAGAGCACAGTCATACACAGCACAAGAAACATATAGCACATATAAGAAACCAATAAACATACAGTCAAACAAAAAATATAATATAGCCCAAGTCCCTGAGTCCATAGATGTTGTCGACAAGAACAAGCCCACAACAGTCTGCAGGTGAATGCAGTCCAGCTTGTTTTTCACTGAGTGAACACCGGTGAGAAGCACCAAAGCCAGCATGGACACAGTGTCACACCATCTCCAGTTCTCCTCTCCTGGGTGGCTGCAACAGGTGCACACCGCAGCACGAGGCCTAATTGGCACTACAACCGAGGCCAAGCAGCTCACCTGCCGTCGGTCCACCAACAAACCAGTGAACCAGACTTGCAGCATTCCACATTACCGATGTCCAACAGGGTTTTGCGATCACAAGAAAAATGGCTAAGACAATCACTTGCAGTTAGACTGTACACTGCCTTCATGCACCGACTCCAAAGCTCTCCATAGCAGGCAGCAACATGGTCCACACCAAGTTCAACACCCACTAGCTCCTCCACCAACGAGCAACTCACTGATGGGGTAGACCTGCAGTACTTGAGGTTCTTAATGACCAGCAGTGTCTTACAATTGTGAAAAAGACAAATACACCTTTGATTGGCCCTGTAGAGTGGGGGTTCCCTATCTGGGGTCCATGGACCACTTGATTAATGGTAGGGGTCCATGGCATGAAAACAGTTGGGAACCCTTGCCATCGAGGATGCTGCATCTGAGTGTGCTGCCATCATACCAGAAGTCCACCTCACACAGCCTTAACTTTTTAAGCATGACATTTAAACCCCAGATAAACAATTCTCCATTTCTCTGACTAGAAGGTAGTGAGCAGCTCCATTTAAGAAAAGTCTAGTTGAAGACCCTATTATTTACAGACATTTGGTCTTTTTGTAGTTCTGGTGACCATGTGATAGATGTCACAGACAACATGATCAGTGGTGGGGAAGGGATTGTGGAAAGTGATGATATACAGAACCTATCCTGCTGTTACTTGGCCAGTTCCATTGAGGATCATGGAACAATTGCAATGTTCTTCCGGATCTAGCTGATCTGGACCAACTTACAGATTCAATGGTACTGGAGCAATTATAAATCCAGGGAGCAGAAAATGAAATCTATCCTTGTGCTATGAAAGAAATTTTGATGAGTTGCTGACATCCATTTGGTAAATGGCATGCACTATACCCAGTGGGTTTATAAAGAACAGCAGTGAATGCTGATAGCAAGATATCCAGTAGAAGTGGTAGAGGCAGGTTCAGTATTGTCATTTAAAGTAAAATTGGATAGGTATATGGACAGGAAAGGAATGGAGGGTTATGGGCTGAGTGCAGGTCAGTGGGACGAGACATTCAGCATGGACTAAAAGGGTCGAGATGGCCTGTTTCCTTGCTGTAATTGTTATATGGTTATATTGGGTGACCGTTCACAGTTGCTGATTTACTTTGAATTTCAAAACCTTTAGTTGCTTCAGGGCTGCCTCCATAAGAACAACCAAAGAGCCTCCTTTGATGCCTTTGGAATGTCATTCAATGAGGAAAGTAGAGGACTTTAAAAGCCCTTACTTGTGTTTTTAAGAATTACATTATGACTTTGGAATAATCAGGAGGTCACTTCTTTTCAAGCAGTTTGCAACTCCAAAAAATAAATTCTTTGCAGTTCAGAAACAAATGGCAAAATCTAATGTCCGGTTCTAAGACTTACATTTAGAAGTGTTCAAACGGGTAATTTTTTGTCTTCAGCATCTTGACAGTTAGTATCTGAGTGGATTTTCTTTTAAATCACCAAGTTATTTCAGAGTTCTGATCCTGAGAACTACTTCTAACTTGAACTGCTAGTACATAAGAAATGAACAAGAGCAGTTTTGTGGGACAGGATCACAGAAATAACTGTGGCAGGACAGTGAACAAATGTGGAAAGAGTGGCCAGCTGCCAGTTGTTGGAACTCAGAGGGTGTAGGGAAGAGAGAAGGTAAACAGAATTGGAGAAGATACATTCTGCAGAAGATACCTGCAGTCCCATAGCTGCTGACAAATTTATCTCCATTCTTCCAACCCATCATCTTTTTCACTTGCAAGATCACCCCTTTAGCCATCTAAACTCTCCTGCTCCATATAGATTTCATTCTGTTTTCTCCTTCTTCCTCCACCATACCCACTGCCCCACATTCTTTTTCAGATCTTATGACTTGTTGTACCTCTACCTTTTTTCAGTTACGATGAAAAGCATAAGAACATAAGAAATAGGAGCAGGAGTAGGCCATCCGGCCCATCGAGCCTGCCCTGCCATTCAATAGGATCATATCTGATCTGTTCATAAATCAGCTCCATCTACCTGCCTTTTCGCCATAGCCCTTAATTCCCCTACTATGTAAAAATCTAACTGTATCTTAAATATATTTAGTGAAGAAGCCCCAACTATTTCCCTGGGCAGAGAATTCCACAGATTCACCACTCACTGGGAAAAACAGTTTTTCCTCATCTCCGTCCTAAATCTTCTCCCCTGAATCTTGAGGCAATGTCCCCTAGTTCTAGTCTCACCTACCAATAGAAACAACTTTCCTACTTCTATCTTATCTATACCTTTCAAAATTTTGTATGTTTCTATAAGATCCCCTCTCATTCTTCTAAACTCCAGAGAGTATAGTCCCAGGTGACTCAATCTCTCTTTATAAGTTATCCCTGGAATATCTCTGAAATCAACCTGGTGAACCTCCTCTGCACCGCATCCAAAGCCAGTATATCCTTCCTCAAGTATGGAGACCAGAACTGCACACAGTACTCCAGGTGCAGTCTCACCAATACCCTGTATTGTTGCAGCATGACCTCCCTGCTCTTGAATTCAATCCCTCTAACAATGAAGTCCAACATTCCATTTGCCTTCTTAATAACCTGTTGTACCTGCAAGCCAACTTTTTGCGATTCGAGTCAAGTGAAGTCAAGTCACTTTTTGTTGTCATTTCGACCATAACTGCTGGTACAGTACACAGTAAAAATGAGAATGTTTTTCAGGACCATGGTGTTACATGAACAATACAAAAACTACACTGAACTACATAAATCCACACAAAAACTACACTAGACTACAGACCTACCCAGGACTGCATAAAGTACACAGAACAGTGCAGGCATTACAATAAATAATAAATAAGACAATAGGCACAGCAGAGGGCAGAAGGTTGGTAGCCTAATGGCTTGGAGGAAAATCTGTTACATAAATAAACAGCTGAATGGCAACATCTGGGATTCCATCTGTTTCTGTACTCACGCCGAGTATTTCGTTGCCACAGATGTAGTCCAATTTAATGTCCATTGGAGAGCAGAATTGACAGGAGAGCTGGCCAGCTAGGGCTTGCTTTTTTCCTGGCACGGACCTCTGCCCACTTGCCTCGCTTCTGCTTCCTTGCACACCGCTTATGACATCCCCACCTCCAGCCACCTGCATCAGGCGACTCCAAGGACTGCAGGCCCAATTCCCTCAGCAAGCCGAGGTTGCGCAATCTAACCGACAGATTTTCATGAAGGTTTGCTTTTGAGCGATCTCTGTAGCAGTATCTTGCGATGGTAGATAGTCGCTCTGTTATCCATTGCCCTAAAACCTAATTGTGCCTTAAAATTAAATTAAAAAACTAAATTAAAGTAGCACCAGATCCGAAAGGCTGTTGCTGCCGTGTGCTGCGCCACAAGCACTCCCAAGTCCCTCTGCACAACAGCATGCTGCAATCTTCCACCATTTAAATAATAATCTGCTCTTCTATTATTCCTTCCAAAGTGGATGATCTCACATTTACCAACATTGTATTCCATCTACCAGATCTTGGCCCACTCACTTAACCCATCTATATCCCTCTGCAGACCCTCCACATCCTCTGTAAAATTTGCTTTTCCACTCAGTTTAGTGTCATCAGCGCCGACCCCTGTGGCACCCCACTCACCACTGACTGACAACCGGAGAAACACTCATTTATACCAACTCTCTCCCTTCTATTGGTTAACCAATCTACTATCCATGGCAAAACACTTCCTCCGACTCCATGCATCTGTATCTTATTTATAAGTCTCTTGTGCGGCACCTTATCGAACACCTTCTGGAAATCCAAATATACAACATCCACCTATTCCCCTCTATCCACTGCACTCATTATGTCCTCAAAGATCTATAGTAAGCTCGTTAAACAGGACCTGCCCTTTCTGAATCCATGCTGCATCTGTCGGAAGGAACCACACCTTTCTAAATATTTCGCTATTTCTTCCTTAGTGACAGCTTCAAGCATTTACCAGACTACAGATGTTAAGCTAATTGGCCTATAGTTGCCCATCTTTTGCCTACATAGTCACCTATGTTGATGTCATTGATAGGTTGAATAAATGCTATAAAAATGGTTATTCTACTGAAATTTTTATATATATTTCAAACAGTTCCCTCTTTTATTCCAAAAACATGTTTTGATAAAATAGATTCTTTGATTTTATCTTATGTTTGGAATAATAAAAGCTCTAGAGTGAATAAACTTTTATTGCAAAAATCAAAAAAAGATGGAGAACTGGCTTTACCAAACTTTAGATTTTATTATTGGGCAATTAATATTCATTACATTACTTTTTGGATTTATGATATAGACGACCAAGATCGCCCTTCATGGTTACAGTTGGAGGAAAATTCAGTAATGGGGTTTTCATTAGCTTCTTTATTAGGAGCTCCCCTTCCATTTTTGCTCTCCAAAATAGGTAGACAAGCTCTTAACCCTATTGTTAAACATACTTTAAAAATTTGGTTTCAATTTCGTAGATTTTTTGAATTAAATGGTTTTTTAATTTCTTGTAATATTTATTCTAATTTCTTTTTTAAACCATCAACTTTGGATAAGGCTTTTTGTGTTGCCTTTAAGGCATTTGTTTAGTTTATTATATTTTCACTTTAGTAATTCATTTGTTATCATTTTCTAGTTTAAGTTAATGTTGTTTAAAGTAAATTCATTGTCTGTGATATATCGTGGCATGCGATGACTTCACACCCGGTTATGCCGCGTCTTGTGGGAAAATACCGGTTTGGAGAAAAGGGAAGGAGGGGGATTATGTGTGTGCAGGATCAGCATGAGAAAAGTTTTCTTTCTACGCACTAGAAACATCAGTGAAGCAACGCCGTAAGTTCATGAGATAATTGATATGTTGGATTAAAAATGTTAACGCTGATTCTGTTAAAAGTAATGATGATTGATAAAGTTTATGTTTTTCGTTATTTAAAGAGTTGTGGATAGTTTGTGTTGAAGTGTATTTAAAGCCAGTCGATGGCGTAGGTAGATTCTGACTGTATGTTGCACTTTAATGTAATATAGTTGTTGTAGTTTTACTTTTGCAAGTATTTATGATGTAAATGTGATGTCAAGAAGGAAACAAATACTGTATATATTTTGTATTGTTTTATCAACAGTTTTCACCATATGTTAATGTGGAAGAGTGAACAGTAAACGGTTAATCTTACTGGGACCACCTCATTGACTGGTTTATGCTTGGAGTTTAGTTCAGAGTTCTTTTACACCTGTGTGAGAACACTACACTTTTTTAACATGGAAAATTAAGGGAATAAAAATTTCCTTAGATTTGTTTTTACAAGACTGTTTAATGTCTTTTTCACAGTTAATGGATAAATATGATATCTCTAACACACATTTTTTCAGGTATTTACAGGTTAGGAATTTCTTATGTGATTTTTTTTACCGAATTACCCCTTGGCCTGCTCTTCAAATTTAGCTTATGTTATTTTTCAGTTTAAACCTTTTCAAAAACAATTAATAGCCATAATTTATAAACAACTAATGAATGCTCGCATGTTGCCTAATGATAGGGTTCAACGTACCTGGGAAGTAGAACTTCAACATTCACTTTCAGATGATCAATGGAGTAAAATTTATTATTTAGTCAATAATTCATCTATCTGCGCATGCCATATCTTAATTCAGTTTAAGATTGTACACAGGGCCCATATGTCCAAAGATAATTTGGCGCATATTTTTCTGAATATAAACCCTATTTGTGACAGATGTAACACAGAAATGGCTACTCTAACTCATAAGTTTTGGTCATGTGTAAGTTTAAATAATTTTTGGAGGGATGTGTTTGGAATATTATCTATAGATATGGATATTCAACCTAATCCACTTACAGCAATTTTTGGGATTATTCTAGAGGAAGCAAGCAAGGTGTCTGCTTCCGCCCAACATGTGATAGCTTTTTCAACTTTACTGGCTTGGAGAGCTATCTTGTTATACTGGAAAGAATCTAACCCGCCTATTGTTTTCTATTGGCTCTCCTCCATTATGTCACATCTAAGCTTGGAGAAAATTAGAAGCCATACATTTAATACATCCTTTAATTTTGAACAAGTCTGGCGACCCTTTATTCAAAATTTTCACATGATTTAATTTATTTTTCTTTATTCTCTTTGGGGAAAATCCTTATCCATGAAGGTTCGGAGATGACTGGAAGGATGTGTTTTTTTCTCTCTTTTTTTTCTAATTTTATCCTCAATTGGACTGCCCAATCTTTCTTTTTCTTTCCTTTTTTTTCTCTTTCTTTTTTTTGTTTTTTGTTTTAGTTTAGTTAGTGGGTTTTTTTCCTTATCATTAAAATTTCCAATCTTTTTTTTATGATTGGTATGAAGAGTTGCAGTTTTTTCACCATTGTATATATAACAGCATAATATTTTACTTATTTGATTTTGATATGTACTTTTTGTTTTTATTATTGCTGTTTATATGTCTTTTATATTATCTACTTGTTAAACTCCTCTTCCAATTTGTATATTCTTTATTTGGAAATCAATTAAAAATATATAAATCAATCAATCAATTTTTTGCCTACATCCTATTTTAAAAAGTGGCGTGATATTTCCTGTCTTCCAATCTGCCAGGAGCTGCCCAGAGTCTAGAGAATTTTGGTAAGTAATTACCAATGCATCTACTATAACCTCCACCAATTCCCTCAGCACCCTGGGATGCATCCCATCAGGATCAGGGGACTTATCTACCTTTAGGCCCTGTAGTTTGCTCATCACTATCTCTTTAATTACAGTGATTTTATCGAGGTCCTCACCTCTCATTTCGTCCATATCATTCTTTGGCATATTGGATGTGTCCTCCACTGTGAAGACCAATGCCTCAGTAGTTTCCTTATCACCAAATATTTCCCTTCTAGTCTTCCAAGGAACCTACGTTGACTTTAGCCACCCTCTTCCACTTTATATATTTATAAAAAACTTTTGCTTTCTGATTTTATATTTTGTGCTAATTTACTTTCATACTCTATCTTCCCTTTCTTTATTTCTTGTTTAGTTTTTCTTTGTGCTTTTTAAAGTTTTACCAATCCTCCAGTCTCCTGCTACTCTTTGTGACTTTGTACACAAGCTTTTAACTTGATACTATCTTTTATTTCCTTAGTTATCCAAGGCCAGCTCTCCCCACACTTACTGTCCTCACTTTTGACTGGAATATACTTTTGTTGAGCACTGTGAAAAATCTCTTTGGAAGTATTCCACTGTTCCTCAACTGTCCTACCAAATAGCCTATGCTCCCAATCTACAACTTGAATTAAGCACACTGAGATTGTGCAGAATAAACAATGTCAATTCTAGAACAAACCTTATTTCTTCATTTCAAGATGTTAACTGACGTGTTGAGCATTTCAACATTTTCTGTTTATTTTTTAACATGAAGGCTTTGCTGTTGGTCCCTTTCTCTTCACTCTCATCATGCTGGAGAACCAACAGGACTCGCACCACTGTAGCAGTTTTTAAGACAAATTAGTTCAGTGATTGAACGACAAAGTGTTCAACTAAATCAGCAGACACATCGACAAGGCTTTCTCATTCCATTCCTGTTTGCCATCTCTTTAAAAAATATCTGTTAGGCTGAACTTTCCAAATCAACAAAGAATGCAAAGTGTGTGTAAATATGAATGCTAAAGAACAGCTCAGATTTATTCCATTCCTTTTGTGTTTGGCACCTTGACTGAAGAGTGGACATTGCAGCTGCTTTCCTTATCCTCCCCTAGAATGAGCCTGCTCCCCCAATCCAATTCCGTGACCACAGAATCAGTTCAGGTAAGTTCATGAAAGTCTTGGCCAACACAGTAATCCTACACATGTTGATTACATGCTTGTGTGCCATTCCTGGACCTTCAAGTTCATCTTTTCCTCTGAATCACTCCCTCAAGCTGCAGATTTTTAAATTGCCAATGGACAATAATCAATAATTGCAAATCCAAGATCAATTTACATCTTAGGCTACCTAGATTCTAGACTTGGCTAAGGAGGCTTTCAGGTGATGAACAGAGAAGTTCATGAAAAACCGGAAATCTGCTAATGGGTAAAATGAGTGTGAGGGCAGCTTGTTGTTCTCGGTGTCAGATGTGGGAGGTCCTGGAGTCTCCGAGCCTCCTGGATGTCCACATCTGCACCAGGTGGACCGAACTGCAGCTCCTGATGGACCGAGTTAGGGAACTGGAGCTGCAGCTCGATGACCTTCACCTGGTCAGGGAGAGTGAGGAGGTGATAGAGAGGAGTTACAGGCAGGTGGTCACTCCGGGGCCACGGGAGGCAGATAGGTGGGTCACGGTCAGGAAGGGGAAGAGGCAGGTACTAGAGAGTACCCTAGTGGCTGTACCCTTTGACAATAAGTACTCATGTTTGAGTACTGTTGGGGGGGAACAGCCTTCCTGGTGGAAGTGACAGAGGCCGGGTCTCCAGCACAGAGGACGGCCCTGTAGCTCAGAAGGGTAGGGATAGAAGAAAGAGGACCATAGTAATAGGGGACTCAAAAGTCAGGGGTTCAGACTGGCGGTTCTTTGGAGGTGATCGGGAGTCCCGGATGGTAATTTGCCTCCCTGGTGCCAGGGTTCGGGACGTTTCTGATCGCGTCCAAGATATCCTGAAGTGGGAGGATGAGGAACCAGAGGTCGTGGTACATGTAGGTACCAATGACATAGGTAGGAAAGGGGAAGAGGTCCTGAAACGAGAGTATAGGGAGTTAGGAAGGCAGTTAAGAAGAAGGACCGTAAAGGTAGTAATCTCGGGATTACTGCCTGTGCCACGCGACAGTGAGAGTAGGAATGGAATTAGGTGGAGGATGAATGCGTGGCTGTGGGATTGGAGCAGGGGGCAGGGATTCATGTTTCTGGATCATTGGGACCTCTTCTGGGGCAGGCGTGACCTGTTCAAGAAGGACGGGTTACACTTGAATCCTGGGGAGACCAATATCCTAGCAGGGAGGTTTGCTAGGGCTACAGTGCAGACTTTAAACTAGGAAGATGGAAATTGCCACCCTCTTTCAGTGAGGCATCTATTATTCTTCTTTTAAAAAAGGGCAAAGACCCAACAGAGTGTTCCTCATATAGGCCGATCTCTCTGCTCAATGTTGATGTAAAGATCTTAGCTAAAGTTTTGGCTCATAGATAGAAACCATCATTCCCTCCATTATCTCTGATGACCAAACAGGCTTTATTAAAAACCGTTTCCCTTTTTTTAACATTCGGCATTTATTTAATATCTTATACTCACCTCCAACTGGGATTCCTGAATGTGTTATTTCCCTCGATGCAGAGAAAGCATTTGATCGTATAGAGTGGAACTACCTTTTGTCAGTTTTAGAAAAATTTGACCTTGGCCAAAGTTTCATCTCTTGGATCCAATTGCTGTACCTGTGTCCTACTGCCTCTGTTTTACCAATTTTCAGAAATCCCAAGTATTTAATCTCAAACGTGGCACCCGCCAGGGATGCCCCTTAAGTCCCTTTCTCTTTGATTTGGCTATGGAACCTCTGGCGATAGCATTTCGAAACTGCCCTGAATTGACTGGGATTTGGAGAGGGGGTGTTGAGCATAAAGTTTCTCTTTATGCTGATGACTTATTACTCTTTCTCTCAAATCCATCTACATCCTTACCTCCAATGTTTTCACTTCTTGACCAGTTTAGCCAGATCTCTGGCTATAAACTTAATTTACATAAGAGTGAACTTCTCCCAATTAATAAAGAAGCACAAGAACTAACATTTCATGATCTCCCTTTTAAAGTAGTCCATAATCAATTTACTTATCTTGGAATTACAGTTACAAGGAAGTTTAAAGATCTCTTTCGTGAAAACTTTGCCAATCTTTCATATGCTATAAAACAGAGTCTGGCACAATGGTCACCTCTATCTATGTCTTTGGTAGGTCGTATTAATGTTGTTAAAATATATGTTTTTGATTCCTTAGACTATTATTTTGTCATATCTGTGGCAGAATAAGCGCTCTAGAATTAATAAAATCCATCTCCAAAAATCTAAAAAAGAGGGTGGCATGGCTTTACCTAACTTTCGTTTATATTATTGGGCAGCTAATATATGTTGTGCTACCTTCTGGTCTTTCTTCCATGGCCAACCCGAGTGCCCTAACTGAGTGGCGATGGAGCTGAGCTCCACTAAAGAATTATCTATCTCTGCACTTCTTGGCTCTGCACTCCCTAGTAGTCTGCCCAGATCAATAGCTAATCCTCTTGTTAGACACACTTTGCGTATATGGGCTCAGATCAGGAAATGCTATGGTTTCCAGGGGTTTTCCGTTTCCAGCCCTGTTGCTCATAATCACCTTTTTTTACCTACTACATACGATTCAGCATTCCAGGTTTGGTATAGGAAGGGCATTAGACATTTTGAAGATCTTTTCATTGATAATCGCTTCGCTTCTTTTCAGCAGCTCTCTGTTAAGTTCAATCTGCCCAATGCTCATTTTTTCAGATATCTCCAAATCCGACACTTTATTGCTCCTTTAATTCCTAACTTTCCTGAAATGCCTGCGAAAAATGCTATGGACCTATTTCTTTCCATGAATCCACTAGGTAAAGGCTTAATATCAATCATCCAAGATAAACTAGCAGCCTTACGATGGGCCCCCATGGATAAAATCAAAATGGCCTGGGAGCAGGATTTAAATATCTCCTTATCTGAGGAGAGCTGGGATTCAGTTCTCAAATCGGTTAACTCAACCTCTCTTTGTGCTCGCCACTGCCTTTTACAGTTTAAGATTGTTCATAGAGCCCATTTGTCTAAATCTAAACTATCTCGATTCTACCCTAGCGTTAGTCCGCTCTGTGATAAATGCAAGAGGTGCGTGGCCTCTCTCATCCATATGTACTGGTTCTGTCCTAGCTTGGAGAAATTCTGGAAAGATGTCTTCACTACGTTATCATGTATTCTGAATCAGCACCTAGAACCAAACCCCTTAATTGCTCTGTTTGGTTTTTGGGGCGAGACAGATTTATGTCTGGGTCCAACCAAATGCCGAATATTATCCTTTGCCTCTCTCCTGGCTAGACGCTTGATCCTCCTCAGATGGAGAGATGTTGCCCCGCCCACTCATGCTCAATGGCTTAACGACATCATGGCCTGTTTGGACCTCAAAAAAATTCATTATTCAGTCCTCAATTCGGATCTAAAGTTCCATAAGGTCTGGGGACCTTTTATCGAGTACTTTCATAACCTTCCTCTTGACTAGGGTTTTTTTTTCTTTTTGGTCCCTTGCTTTCAGCTCCTTTTTTTTCTGGTAGAAGGCATTATTATCCTCTGTTGCTGAGTGTATTCACAGTCTGGGAGTTTGGCTGTCCTGACTTATACTCTCTATATTGTGTTGTGGTTGGTCTGGAGTTGCTGTTGCTTTTTTCTTGTGTTGTGGGGCTTGGGGAGGACACTAAGCTTACTTGTCTTTAATTCAGGTGATTTTTTTTGGCTAAATTCTCTTCCTTTGTAGTATATTGTTATTGTATGCTTAATTTTGCACTGTTTTAATGTTCCTCATTGGGATTTGGGGTTTTTAATTTGTAAAATGTTTTGAAAAACTAATAAAAAAAATTAAGAAAAACTAGAAAGATGGGGGGGGGGGCGGGAATCAATTTGAGGAAACTATGGGAGAGGAGGTTAGTTCACCAGTAGAGCAAGTAAATAGACAGTGTGTGAGGGAGGAAAGGCAGGTGATGGAGAAGGGATGCGCTCAGCCCGAAGATGTAGGGGAGAAGAAAAGGATAATAAATTTGAATGCATTCTTAGGGATGAAAAAGAAGGAGGAGGTGGAGAGTATCTTAAATGTATCTATTTTAATGCTAGGAGCATTGTAAGAAAGGTGGATGAGCTTAAAGCGTGGATTGATACCTGGAATTATGACGTTGTAGCTATTAGTGAAACATGGTTGCAGGAAGGGTGTGATTGGCAACTAAATATTCCTGGATTTAGTTGCTTCAGGTGTGATAGAGTAGGAGGGGCCAGAGGAGGAGGTGTTGCATTGCTTGTCCGAGAAAATCTTATGGCGGTGCTTTGGAAGGATAAATTAGAGAGCTCCTCTAGGGAGGCTATTTGGGTGGAATTGAGGAACGGGAAGGGTGTAGTAACACTGATAGGAGTGTATTATAGGCCACCTAATGGGGAGTGTGAGTTGGAAGAGCAAATGTGTAAGGAGATAGCAGATATTTGTAGTAAACACAAGGTGGTGATTGTGGGAGATTTTAATTTTCCACACGTAGACTGGGAAGCTCATTCTGTAAAAGGGCTGGATGGTTTAGAGTTTGTGAAATGTGTGCAGGATAGTTTTTTGCAACAGTACATAGAAGTACCGACTAGAGATGGGGCAGTGTTGGATCTCCTGGTAGGGAATGCGATAGGTCAGCTGACAGATGTATGTGTTGGGGAGCACTTCGGGTCCAGTGATCACAATAGCATTAGCTTCAATATAATTATGGAGAAGGACAGGACAGGACCTAGAGTTGAGATTTTTGATTGGAGAAAGGCTAACTTTGAGGAGATGCGAAAGGATTTAGAGAGAGTGGATTGGGTCAAGTTGTTTTATGGGAAGGATGTAATAGAGAAATGGAGGTCATTTAAGGGTGAAATTATGAGGGTACAGAATCTTTATGTTCCTGTTAGGTTGAAAGGAAAGGTTAAAGGTTTGAAAGCACCATGGTTTTCAAGGGATATTAGAAATTTGGTTCGGAAAAAGAGGGATGTCTACAATAGATATAGGCAGCATGGAGTAAAGGAATTGCTCGAGGAATATAAAGAATGTAAAAGGAATCTTAAGAAAGAGATTAGAAAAGCTAAAAGAAGATACGAGGTTGGTTTGGCAAATAAGGTGAAAGTAAATCCGAACGGTTTCTACAGTTATATTAAAAGCAGGAGGATAGTGAGGGATAAAATTGGCCCCTTAGAGAATCAGAGTGGTCAGCTATGTGTGGAGCCGAGGGAGATGGGAGAGATTTTGAACGATTTCTTCTCTTTGGTATTCACTAAGGAGAAGGATATTGAATTGTGTAAGGTGTGGGAAACAAGTAAGGAAGTTATGGAACCTATGATAATTAAAGAGGTGGAAGTACTGGCGATTTTAAGAAATTTAAAAGTGGATAAATCTCCGGATCCTGACAGGATATTCCCCAGGACCTTGAGGGAAGTTTGTGTAGAAATAGCAGGAGCTCTGACGGAGATCTTTAAGATGTCATTAGAAACGGGGATTGTGCCGGAGGATTGGCGTATTGCTCATGTGGTTCCATTGTTTAAAAAGGGTTCTAGAAGTAAGCCTAGCAATTATAGACCTGTCAGTTTGACATTAGTGGTGGGTAAATTAATGGAAAGTATTCTTAGAGATAGTATTAATAATTATCTGGATAGACAGGATCTGATTAGGAGTAGCCAGCATGGATTTGTGCGTGGAAGGTCATGTTTGACAAACATTATTGAATTTTTTGAAGAAGTTACGAGGAATGTTGACGAGGCTAAGGCAGTGGATGTAGTCTATATGGACTTCAGCAAAGCCTTTGCCAAAGTTCCACATGGAAGGTTAGTTAAGAAGGTTCAGTCGTTAGGTATTAATGCTGGAGTAATAAAATGGATTCAACAGTGGCTAGATGGGAGATGCCAGAGAGTAGTGGTGGATAATTGTTTATCGGGATGGAGGCCGGTGACTAGCGGGGTGCCTCAGGGATATGTTTTGGGCCCAATGTTGTTTGTAATATACATAAATGATCTGGATGATGGGGTGGTAAATTGGATTAGTAAGTATGCCGATGATACTAAGGTAGGAGGTGTTGTGGATAATGAGGTGGGTTTTCAAAGCTTGCAGGGAGATTTATCCCGGTTAGAAGAATGGGCTGAACGTTGGCAGATGGAGTTTAATGCTGAGAAGTGTGAGGTTCTACATTTTGGCAGGAATAATCCAAATAGAACATACAGGGTAAATGGTAGGGCATTGAGGAATGCAGAGGAACAGAGAGATCTAGGAATAACAGTGCATAGTTCCCTGAAGGTGGAGTCTCATGTAGATAGGGTGGTGAAGAAGGCTTTTGGAACGCTGGCCTTTATAAATCAAAGCATTGAGTACAGAAGTTGGGATGTAATGTTAAAATTGTACAAGGCATTGGTAGGTCAAATTTGGAATATTGTGTACAGTTCTGGTCACCGAATTATAGGAAAGATATCAATAAATTAGAGAGAGTGCAGAGACGATTTACTAGGATGTTACCTGGGTTTCAGCACTTAAGTTACAGAGAAAGGTTGAACAAGTTAGGTCTCTATTCATTGGAGCGTAGAAGGTTGAGGGGGGATTTGATCGAGGTATTTAAAATTTTGAGAGGGATAGATAGAGTTGATGTGAATAGGCTGTTTCCATTGAGAGTAGCGGAGATTCAAACGAGAGGACATGATTTGAGAGTTAGGGGGCAGAAGTTTAAGGGAAACACGAGGAGGTATTTCTTTACTCAGAGAGTGATAGCTGTGTGGAATGAGCTTCCTGTAGAAGTAGTAGAGGCCATTTCAGTTGTGTCATTTAAGGTAAAATTGGATAGGTATATGGACAGGAAAGGAATGGAGGGTTATGGGCTAAGTGCGGGTAGGTGGGACTAGGTGAGATTAAGAGTTCGGCACGGAGTAGGAGGGCCGAAGTGGCCTGTTTCCATGCTGTGGTTGTTATATGGTTATATGGTTAAAACTACAAATGCAGCGGAGAAAAACATACAAAAGAGTGATTTTCATTGAAATGATGACCAGCCAACTTCTGTGATCCCATTATAGTTAAAGTCAGGCAGGTTTCATTGTAGCCTGGTTCAATATTTTGTGTGCTTGATTGTATCAAAAAAAACTGAATTCAAATCTACAAAAAGAGCAAAAATCAGCCAACACATTTCTGTGCTATAGAGACAACCCTCATTGCAACAGGACTGGTACTAACATACATAAATGGAAAAGCCTCTTCTGCTCGTGGAATGTGTCAAGACTTTCTCATTTGACTGCATAATTCTCTGTAAAGGATAATTATCATCTTAATCCCAATAGGACAGGGAAATGTTTTGAAATCTTTATCTTTACCTTTTCAGTATTATCTGCTTCAGCTCTTAAGGGAAGGACAGGGTCAACTGGAATTTTTTTCTCATTGTGAGTGGGGGTAATGTCAAAGGAGATGGGTGGGACAAGTTTTTCACATAGTGAGTGATGGGTGCTTGGAATGCATTGCCTTTGATGTTGGTAGAGGCAGAAACATTAGGGATTTTTAAGCAATGTTTAGATAACTACATGAATGTGCAGAAAATGGAAATATATGGACATTGTCTAAGCAGAAGAGACTAGTTTAGTTTTCCATTTAATAATCAATGTAATTGGTTCAGGACATTGAGACTCGAAGGGCCTGTTCCTGTGCTGTTTCTATGCTCTATGTTAAATGTAATGTTGTATGTAAACAAATTGCATTAATGCATATAATTGAAATTTTTTTCTTGGTGTATGCTCTTTGAGGAAAAAGTAGAATTGCTTACTCTTAATATGAACAGCATGACTACTGGTATGTAAAATTTTATCCCTTTGGGTTTAGTGTTTTGTGATTTAAGTTTTGTGATGTTTGTCAATGACAAGTTTTGTAGACAGCTATACAATTAGAAATATACTCAATGAGGGCTGCCTGTTCTTTTGCTGTAGTCCTTGGTTTCAGTGAACAGAATGTATAGTGAGGAAAGACTGTTGATAGGGCAAGATTGCAGTCAACAGGATGAGTTGCAATGTAAAAGTAGGACAAAATTTGAAAGGGTGAATACAGGACCGAAGGAGTTATATTTAAATGCGTGCAGTATATGAAATAAGGTAAATGAACTTGTAGAACAGCTACAGATTGGTATGTATGCTGTAAGCATCATTAAATCATGGCTGAAAGAACGTTATTTCTGGGAGCTTAATGTCCAAGATACACATTGTATTGAAAGGACAGGGAGGAAGAAAGAGGGGCGGTGTTGCTCTGTTGATAAAAAATGAAATCAAATCATTAGAAAGAGGTGACAGAGGGTCAGAAGGTGTTGAATCATTGTGGATAGAGCTAAGGAACTGCAAGGGTAAAAAGACCCTGATAGAAGTTGTATACAGATTCCCAAATAGTAGTAAGGATGTGGACTACACATTACAATGGGAGATAGAAAATGCATGCCAAAAGGGCAATGTTACAATAGTCATGGGGGATTTCAATATGCAGGTAGATTGAGAAAATCAGGTGGGTGCTGGATTCCAAGAGGCAGAACTTTTAGAATGCCTACAAGATGACTTTTCAGAGCAACTTGTGGTTGAGCTGACTAGGGGATCAGTTATTCTGGATTGGGTGTTGTGCAATGAGCCAGAATTGATTAGAAAGGTAAAAGAACCGTTAAGGGCAAGTGATCATAATATGGTTGAATTATGCCTGAAATTTGAGGAGCAGCTAAAGTCAGATGTCTCAGTATTACAGTGGAATAAAGGATATTACAGAGGCATGAGAGGGGAGCTGGCCACAATTGATTGGAAAAGAACACTGGCAGGGATGATGGTGAGCAGCACTGGTTGGAATTTCTGGAAACAATTTGGAAGGCACAGGATTTATACATCCCAAAGAGGAAAAATCTTGCCTGACAAATCTGCTGGAATTCTTTGAAGAAATTACAAGCAGGATAGACAAAGGAGAATCAGTGGATGTTGTGTACTTGGATTTTTAGAAGGCCTTTGACAGGGTGCCATACATGAGATTGTTTAACGAGCTATGAGCCTGTGGTATTACGGGGAAGATTATAGTGGCTAATTGGCAAGAGGCAAAGAGAGGGAATAAAGTGAGCCTCATCTGATTGGCTGCTTGTGACTAGTGGTGTTCCACAAGGTCTGTGCTGGAACCAAATCTTTTTACGTTCAGGAAGATAATTGGAAGGACAGGTAGTTTTGATGAAGTAGGCAGGCTACAGAAGCACTTAGACAGATTAGGAGAATGGGCAAAGAAGTGGCAGATGGAATGCAGTGTCGGGAAGTATATGGTCATACACTTTAGTTAAAAAAATGAAAGTGTTGACTATTTTCTAAATGGAGAGACAAAACACTGGGGCATAAAGGAATTTGGGAGTCCTTGTGCAGGATTTTCTAAAGATAAATTTGCAGGCAACACACACAAAATGCTGGTGGAACGCAGCAGGCCAGGCAGCATCTATAGGACGAGGCACAATCGACGTTTCGGGCCAAGACCCTTTGTCAGGACTAACTGAAAGAAAAGATCATAAGAGATTTGAAAGTAGGAAGGGTAGGGGGAAATACAAAATGATACGAGAAGGCAGGAGGGGGAGAGGTGAAGCTAAGAGCTGAAAAGGTGATTGGCAAAAGGGGCACACAGCTGGAGAAGGGAAAGGATCATGGGATGGGAGGCCTAGGGAGAAAGGGGGAGGGAAGCACCAGAGTGAGATGGAGAACAGGCAATGAGTGATAGTGAGCAGGGCAGAGAGAGGAAAAAAAGGAGAGGGGAATAAATAAATAAGGGATGGGGTAAGAAGGGGAGGAGGGGCATTAACAGAAGTTAGAGAAATCAATGTTCATGCCATCAGGTTGGAGGCTACCCAGCCGGTATATAAGGTGTTGTTCCTCCAACCTGAGTGTGGCTTCATCTTGACAGTAGAGGAGGCCATGGATAGACATATCAGAATGGGAATGGGACATGGAATTAAAATGCGTGGCCACTGGGAGATCCTGCTTTCTCTGACGGACAGTGCGTAGGTGTTCAGTGAAATGGTCTCCCAGTCTGCGTCGGGTCTCACCAATATATAGAAGCACCGGACGCAGTATACCACACCAGCCGACTCACAGGTGAAGTGTCGCCTCACCTGGAAGGACTGTCTGGGGCCCTGAGTGGTGGTGAGCGAGGAAGTGTAAGGGCAGGTGTAGTACTTGTTCTGTTTATAAGGATAAGTGCTGGGAGGGGGATCAGTGGGAAGGGATGGGGGGGATGACAAGGGAGTCGCATAGGGAGTGATCCCTGTGGAAAGCAGAAAGGGGGGAGAGGGAAGGATGTACTTGGTAGTGGGATCCTGTTGGAGGTGGTGAAAGTCACAGAGAATTATATGTTGGACCTGGAGGCTGGTGGGGTGGTAGATGAGGACGAGGGGAACCCTATCCCGAGTGGGGCGGTGGGCAGATGGGGTGAGATCAGATGTACGTGAAATGGGAGAGATGCGTTTGAGAGCAGTTGATGGTGGAGGAAGGTAAGCCCCTTAGTTTAAAAAAGGAAGACATCTCCTTCGTCCTGGAATGAAAAGCCTCATCCTGAGAGCAGATGCGGTGGAGATGGAGGAATTGCAAGAAGGGGATGGCATTTTTGCAAGAGACAGGGTGTGAAGAGGAACAGTCCAGGTAGCTGAGAGTCAGCAGGCTTTCTCTATAACTTCCGCCATCTCCAACGGGATCCCACTACCAAGCACATCTTTCCTCCCCCCTTCTGCTTTCCACAGGGATTGCTCCCTACACAACTCCCTTGTCCAATTGTCACTCCCACCCCTTCCCACCAATCTCCCTCATGTAGGGCTCATGTTTCTTCGCCTAAGGCAGTCCTTATGATCAAGGGTGACTTGCTTCCACTCCAGTTCTGTGGATTCTGAGGTTGCTGACACGGCACCAAAGTAGAACTTGTAGACTCTGCCACAGGTGTGAAAAGAGGGTAGATTGTGAGGTAATGTACTCCTTCCTCTGATTACACTGGGCCTCTATGGGTTCCCAACAAACAAATCAAATGCATCTACTCCACTGCAAGCTTGCAGATGATATCACTGTAGTGGGCTGCATCTCAAATAGAGATGAGTCAGAGTACCGGAAGGAGAAAGAGCGCTTGGTGACATGGTGTCACGACAACAGCCTTTCCCTCTTTGTCAACAAAGAGGTGGCTATTGTCTTCAGAAAGAAGGATGGTGCACATACCCCTGTCCATATCAACAGTGTTGAGGTTGAGAAGGTTGAGAGTTTCAAATTCCTAGGGGTGAATATCACTAATATCCTATATGGTCCGGTTTAAGAGGACACTGTGTAGTTTAGCGCCGGCCGCAAACAAACCAAAGAAAATAACTAATTACTTTATTAATCACCCTTTTTCAGGTCAATGATCACTGCAAACAATAGCCTGTAACTTTCCTTTCAGAGCTGAGCTTTAAACTGCCTGTATGACCTGACATTTTTGTAGCATGAACTGTAGTCTTGAAGGTGTTGGATGACTATGGTGTGGCATGTATGGGCTGAATCAAGGCAGCGGGGTCCAAGCCTGAGAGTGGGGAATGAGCCAGTGTGGGGCCTTTACTGGAATGGACTTGGAGGGGATTCAATGTGGCAAGTCGGGTGGAGGCAAGGCAGAGTCAAGGTGGAGCCTGGCCAGAGAGCGAGGAAAGATTGATCAATTTAAGTGCAGGTCCAAATTGGAAAGGTCAGGCAGTGGGGCTCAGGCTTGGAAGGATATCAAAGCAGCAGGGTGCAGGTCTGAGAGCAAGGAACAACCCAGGGTTTGGATGATTTAAGTGCCAGGTCAGATTAAAAAGATCGGGGTGTCTGGGCCAGAGGCAAGAGACAGGCTGGTTCAGCTTGTTGCTCTGCAAAATTTACTGGTCTCTGTGCTGATCTGAGGATGTGGCCTACAGTAAAAGGCTCTTGAATCGACTGCAGTGATTGCTGGCTTCGTGTCTGTGGTCTCACTTTTGTATACTCCAGTTCTGAATGCTATTTGCTTACTTTTACTGTTGGCATGATTCATTTTTGATTCTCTGTACATTGGGTCTTTTTAAAAAATCTGTTCAATGAGCTTCTTTGTTTTGTGACTGCTTGTAAGAAGATGAATCTCATTGTATAAAGTATAAATACTTTGAACTTTGGTCCAAACACATTGATGTCGTGACCAAGTAAGGTCACTAATGCCTTGACTTCCCTTGGGAGCTAAAGAAATATGGCATGTCCCAGTTGACACTTACCAATTTTTATCCATGCACCATAGAAAGCATTCTGACTGGATGCATAATGTCTTCATATGGCAACTGTTCTGCATGTGACTCCAAGAAACTGCAGGGAGTTTGGACTCCTGACTCAAGGGCAGCTTCTAAACCACTGTTATCACTCTTGAATAGACCTTTTACATGTTAATTTGAACTTTTGGTCTCACAATCTACCTCATTATGATATTGTACATTATTGGTTGTGACCACCTTTTCATCGAACAGCATAAAACATAGAACAATACAGCACAGTACAGGCCCTTCGGCCCTCAATGTTATGCTGACCCTTAAATCCTGCCTCCCATAAAACCCTCTACCTTAAATTCCTCCATATACCTGTCTCATAGTCTTTTACATTTCACTAGTGTATCTGCCTCCACCACTGATTCAGGCAGTGCATTCCATGCATCAACCATTCTCTGAGTAAAAAAACTTCCCTCTAATATCCCCCTTGAACTTTCTACCTCTTACTTTAAAGCCATGTCCTCTTGTATTGAGCAGTGGTGCCCCGGGGAAGAGGCGCTGGTTATCTATCTATTCCTCTTGTATACCTCTATAATGTCTCCTCTCATCCTCCTTCTCTCCAGAGAGTAAAGCCCTAGCTCCTTAATATTTGATCATAAGTTTTATAGAGCTGCATCATTACCTTGCGACTCTTAAACTCTATCCCTCGACTTACGAAAGCTAACACTGCATAAGCTTTCTTAACTACCCTATCTACCTGTGAGGCAACTTTCAGGGATCTGTGGACATGTACCCCCAGATCCCTCTGCTCCTCCACACTACCAAGTATCCTGCCATTTACTATGTACTCTGCCTTGGAGTTTGTACTTCCAAATTGTACCACCTCACACTTCTCTGGGTTGAACTCCATCTGCCACTGCTCAGCCCACTTCTGCATCCTATCAGTGTCTCTCTACAATCTTTGACAATCCTCAACACTATCCACAACACCACCAAACTTTGTGTCGTCTGCAAACTTGCCAACCCACCCTTCTACCCCCACATCTAGGTCATTAATAAAAATCACGAAAAGTAGAGGTCCCAGAACTGATCCCCGTGGGACACCATTAGTCACAAACCAATCCAAATGTACTCCCTCCACCACGACCCTCTGCTTTCTGCAGGCAAGCCAATTCTGAATCCACCTGGCCAAACTTCCCTGGATCCCATGCCTTCTGACTTTCTGAATAAGCCTACTGTGTGGAGCCTTGTCAAATGCCTTACTAAAATTCATGTAGATCACATCCACTGCACTACCCTAATCTATATGCCTGGTCACCTCCTCAAAGAACTCTAACAGGCTCGTTAGGCACGATCTGCCTAAGATCACCATCCTGACTTTCCCTGATCAGACTATGATTCTGTAAATGCCTGTAGATCCTATCTTTAAGAATCTTTTCCATATAACCATATAAGTTTTCCAACAGTTTTCCCACCACAGACGTAAGGCTCACTGGTTTATAATTACTAGGACTATCCCTACTACCTTTTTTGGCCTCCCTCCAATCCTCTGGTACCATTCCCATGGACAACGAGGACATAAAGATCCTAGCCAGAGGCTCAGCAATTTCTTCCCTCACCTCGTGGAGCAGCCTGGGGAATATTCCGTCAGGCCCCAGGGACTTATCCGTCCTAACGTATTTTAACAACTCCAACACCTCTTCTCCCTTAATATCAACATGCTGCAGAACATCAACCTCACTCATATTGTCCTCACAGTCATCAAGTTCCCTCTCATTGGTGAATACCGAAGAGAAGTATTCATTGAGGATCTCACTCACTTCCACAGCTTCCTGGCATATCTTCCCACCTTTATCTCTAATCGGTCCTATCTTCACTCCTGTCAACCTTTTGTTCTACACATAATTGAAGAATGCCTTGGGGTTTTCCTTTACCCTACTCGCCAAGGCCTTCTCATGCCCCCTTCTTGCTCTCCTCAGCCCCTTCTTAAGCTCCTTTCTTGCTACCCTATATTCCTCAATAGACTCATCTGATCCTTGCTTCCTAAACCTCACGTATGTTGCCTTCTTCCACCTGACAAGATTTTCCACCTCACACTTCACCAATGTTTCCTTCACCCTACCATTCTTTATCTTCCTCACTGGGACAAATTTATCCCTAACATCCTGCAAGTGATCCCTAAACATCAACCATATGTCCATAGTACATTTCCCTGCAAAAACATCATCCCAATTCACACCCGCAAGTTCTAGCCTTATAGCCTCATAATTTGTCCTTCCTCAATTAAAAATTTTCCTGTCCTCTCTGATTCTATCCTTTTCCATGATAATGCTAAAGGCCAGGGAATGGTGGTCACTGTCTCTCAGATGCTCACCCACTGTGACATCTGTGACCTGACCTGGTTTGTTACCTAATACTAGATCTAGTATGGCATTCCCCCTAGTTGGCCTGTCAACATACTGTGACAGGAATCCATCCTGGATGCATCTAAACCATTGGAACTAATCAGGTGCCAATCAATATTAGGGAAGTTAAAGTCACCCATGATAACAACCCTGTTATTTTTGACCCTTTCCAAAATCTGCCTCCCAATCTGCTCCTCAGTATCTCTGCTGCCACCAGGGAGCCTATAGAATACCCCCAGTAGAGTAACTGCTCCCTTCCTGTTCCTGACTTCTACCCATGCTGACTCAAAAGAGGATCCTGCTACATTATCCACCTTTTCTGTAGCTGTAATAGTATCCCTGACCAGTAATGCCACCTATTCCCCCCCTTTCCCTCCTTTCTATCCCTTTTAAAGGACTGAAATCCAGGAATATTGAGAATCCATTCCTGCCCTGGTGCCAGCCATTCTGCATTGTTATTATTTTAGCTTATTCTAGATTGGGTTTTCCAACCTAGGGTCCACAGACCCCTTGCTTGGTGTTGGTCCATGGCATAAAAAAGTTCGGGAACCCCTATCCTAGATGAATGATTTGATCTCCATAAACAGTATGCAAGACTGTTGTTCACTGTATCTTGATATATATGATAATAATAAGCCAATACTAATGCTAGTTCCAAATTCACTTTGCAATATCACAGGTTGTATCCAAAGTATTTGACCATGACAAGTATATTCATAAGGCAACTATCACAGTCAAGTACAGTTGAATGCAACATACGAGCAGATATCTTTGTTTCTTGCAGAGAAAGGTGATGCTGACAGAACATGATACAGTTTACAGTAGCCAGACATTACCTGCTAGCAATCCTCAAAGTAGATGGGCTTTGAGGTTTGTCATGACATGGCCTCACAGACAAAACCAAACATCATTACCCTCACCAAAGTTGTCAATGTACATTTATCACCCAAATTCATCTGTTCTAATATCTTTAAGTCAATAATGCAATACTCCAGTACTGATAACCTACCTGCAGAATTCACTGGCAAAGATGAAAAGTTGGTGAAGAGATAGAAACTCAGGCAAGTCTTAAAGAGAGAACTAAATATTCACATTGCACAGGATCTCCGATCAAACTGTCATTCACAAAAACTTGACATCTTCACCATTACTCTAAATTGTGACGTAAATCTCACCCCGTTGCCTTTCATGCCGTTCTTCTTTGCACTTTTGCCTTGCTTCTTCACAAGATGCCACATCACTGTTAATCCTTTTATTATCACTCTCACCCACTCCTTCTCACAACCCAGTTCAACTTGGTATCTTCATCATTGCTCCAAATGGTGACATTAATCTCAACTCTCTCTTTAGTTTGCTAATACTTTCCTTGCTTGAAGTTAACCATTAATCCCTCATTCATAATTTAGCATTCATTTCAATTGGACACAAGTATAAAAGCAAGAATGTAATGCTAAGGCTTTATAAGGCATTGGAGTATTAAGCCCCATTTCTAAGCAATGATGTGATGGTGTCAGAGAGGGTCCATAGGAAGTCCTGATGAAGGGTCTTGGCCCGAAACGTCGACAGTGCTTCTCCTTATTGATGCTGCCTGGCCTGCTGCGTTCCACCAGAATTTTGTGTGTGTTGTCCATAGGAAGTTTACTGGAATGATTCTAGGAATGGAATCTGCCATTCTCACCTATCACCCCACCAGCATCCGCATCCAACACATAATTCTCTGCAACTTCTGCCATCCCTAATAGAATCCCACCACCAAGCACACCTTTCCCTCCCTACGTGACTCCTTTGTGCATTTGTCCCTCCCTACTGATCTCCCTCCTGGCACTTTTCCTTGCAAGTGGAACAAGTGCTACATCTGCCCCTACACCTTCTCCCTCACCACCATTCAGGGCCCCAAACAGTCCTTCCAGGTGAGGTTGAATCTGTTAGTGTCATATACTGTGTCTGGTGGTCTCAGTGTGGCCTCCTGTATATAGGTGAGACCCAACGTAGATTGGAAGACTGCATTGCCGAGCACCTGGCCACCCATTTTAATTCCACTTCCCATTCCTATATGTCAATCCATGGCCTCCTCTACTGTCACAGTGAGGCTACACTCAGGTTGGAGGAAGAACACCTATATTCCATCTGGGTAACCTCCAACCTGATGGCATGAACATCAATTTCTTGAACTTACAATAATGGTTCCCTTTCACCATTCACCTTTCACCACCCCCATTCCCCTCCCTCACCTCATCTCCTTGCTTGCCCATCGCCTTCCTCTAGTGCTCCTTCCTGCTTTCCTTTCTTCCATGGCCTTCTCTCCTCTCCTATTGGACTCCCTCTTCCCCAGTCCTGTATCTCTCTCACCAATCAACTCCCCAGCTTTCACCTAATCCCTCCCCTTCCATTTCACCTCTGATCTTGTGTTTCTCACTCCCCTCCCCCGTCTTTAAAATCAGCTCATCTTTTTTCTACAGTTCTGCCAAAGGGGCTCAGCCTGAAATGTTGACTGCACTTTTTCTATAAATGCTGTCTGGCCAGCTGAGTTCTTCCAGCATTTTGTGTGTGTTGCCAGAGACAGAACAATGAGTGCACGAGAAGAACTTGTTTGCTCTGGGCTTGTACTCTCTGGAGTTTAGGTTGATGGGGAATATTGTTGAAAACTACTGAATACTGGATAGAGTGGATATGGATAGGAGCTTTCCTATCCCCTCTTAGCTTCTTATGTCATTACCCCTCCACTTCCACCAACCTATCGCTTCCCATCCCAGCCCCACCCACACAACTTCCCCCTCACCTATCACCTACCTGCTTGTACACCAACTTTTTATTCTGACCTAGTCCACTGACATCAGTTTACTATTGCTTCGTCACCGATCTTCCCTCGAAGCAAGTCACCATCAGACCCAAAAGTCAATTCACCCTGCTCTCTGTGCGTGACGTCATGCGTCTCAAACCACCCCTCTGGCGTCATGCAGACCACACCCCGCCCTCGGCCAATGGGCAGCCGAGGTGCCTCGCCGTCACAAACAGCAGGACAGTGGGATGACGTCAGGGCGCGGGCGGCGGCGGCGGCGGCGGCGGCGCGAGTAAACACAGCAGCGAAACAGAAGATGGCGAGTGCGGCGATGCGGGGCGCTGAGGAAACGTCTGCCGTGGCCTTCAGTAGCCCGCCTCAGGGCGGTACGGAGGGGTTGTCAGAGTCGGTTTCACTGTGGGGTCTGATCTTCAGCTGCTTGGAGACAGCCCTAAGCTGGCGGCGGCCGGGCTACAGCACACTGGTGTTCCTGGGCTGCAACGCTCTGTTCTGGTAAGGCCGGGCTGGGTCCACGGATAACGGGAATTACTGATGGGTAATGACCCGATGATTGGCCCTGGGTGACCCCTGTCACTTTTGGCCGCTCCATTTAGATTGTCCTATTTCCTGGGGCTTTGTCAGCCTGTTCTTCTTGCAGTGGGGTTGAATGCAATGTGACTGATTTTAAATATCCTCCTCCCTCTGGCTAAATGTATTCCAGTGACAATGGTTCGCTTTAGATAATGCATCGTGCTTCAGATTGCTGATTCGGTTATTCGGAACATCAAAGAGAAGCTGCCATGAGTTGCCTGAACGTCAATAATCCGATGTTGGTTGGGAGCCATTTATGAATGATTCTGTGCAATGTTTTTATTTCTATTTCTAATGGAAGTGCTGTTCATTACAGTGACCTTAGATGCATATACTCGAGATGTAATACAATTGAAAAACGAAAGCTCTTTTGAGCAATGTTCTCTTAAATACAAAAATAAACATAGCTGATGGTCGAGGAGTTTTTAATATCTTTGTTTTCCCCAGGTTTCTCGCTTTAACACCATGGAGGCTATATTCTCTTTTTTCTTTGGGCTTCCTTTTGCTGGTTGTTACGGAAAACATAAAGACTCTGATTTTGTATCTCATGAAAGGTAAGGAAGGATGTCGATATAACAAGTGTCAGTAACAGCGGCCTTGAGTTGCAATACCTGGTGTCGGGAATAGAGGGAGTCTTTCAATAACAATACAGTAACTCAACGGGTCTGAGTTTAAAAGCCAACACCAAACACAAATTTAGTATTTAAGCTCTGTGATAATTTATCAAAATATTCTGTGTAACGTAACTTGATAAAAGATCTATTGTTCTCAGAGTTTTTGTAATCATAAGAACTTTGTTTAAATATTAAAACACGAGAGACTGCAGGTGCTGGAAATCTGAATTAACACAAACAAAATGCTGGAGGAACTCTAGTTTAGGCAGCATCTATAGAAGAAAATGAACAGCCAATGATTCAGGCCAAGAGCCTCATCAGGGCTGGAAAGGAAGGGAACAGAAGCAAGAATAAAATAGCAGGGGAAAGAGAAGAACAGGAACTGGTAAGTGATTGGTGAATCCAGGCAGGAGGGATAAGGGAAAAGGGAATAATGTGAGAAAGTGAGAGAGGCTGACAAAGAATGAATTTGATAGGAGAAGACAGTAGACTGCCATTTTAATTATACTTCCCATTCCCACACTGATATATCTGTCTACAGCCTCCTCCAATGCCAAGTTGAAGTCAGACGCACATTTTTTTCCCTAGATACTGCCTGACCAGCTGAGTTCCTCAAACATTTTGTGTGGTTTGGTTAAATGTTTTTTGGAGTTTCCTGCATCCAATGTGAGATTACATTCACATTTTCTGGAGCTCTCATCAGAACACACCTTCATGTAAAATGGGTGGAAATTGGTGTGAAATTGCACTGCACAGTACGGGTAATATGCTCAGGTAGAGGGACAGTTGGTAGACACGTTGAACTATAATCATTTTATTTCTAGTGTTGGTGCAAGAATCACTAGTGTTGTGTATATTTCTGTACTTGCAATTTAAGTTTCAGTCTGTATTGTCTCATGGATTGGAATTCTAGGAAGAACTAATTTGCCTTTTTTGACCTAGTCTGATTCTATTTTAGACTTTGTATCCAAGAAAATAATTTTAATACTGAAATATTAATTTTAAAGGGTTAAAGCTATATTTTTGGAAATTTTACTTCTGATCTGGGGACCAGTGTTTAACCCTGACATTAGGTAATGCCTGTGTGGAGTTTGCAGGCTTTCCCTGTGAAGGTATGGGTTGTTTCAGTGTCGTCCTACCTCCCAAAAGTGCACTGGTAGATTATTGGTTACTGTGCATTGCCCCTCTCAATAGGTAAGTGTCAAGACAAATGCAAAGGGAGTTGGTGGGTATCTGAGAAAGAATAGTTTCCAGGACTACAAAGAGATAAGAGGAGTAATGAGACTGATGAGATTGTTCTTTTGGAAGCTGGCACAGACCTGATGAATCAAATGACAACCTCTGGTGTTGTAGTTATGACTTGAGTAACAGACTATTCAAAAAGGTGAGTAAATTAGAGCTCAAAAGGGAACCACCGCATTTGTGAAGGACAGTATGCCAGATTCAGCTGTTATTCATTTTGACACTATGACATTTTATGTCAACAAAATGGTTCAAAGCCTGCAGCAAATGGCTTGCTGCCCAGAATCACTGGTTACTTTCCACTAAAGTCATCCTTACCTTGATCAGATCCAGTGGCCTCTCTTTTCTCAAGGAAGGCAGATCTAACCTGTTTGACAAGGCTTCAGACTGAAAAGTTATGAAAAGCCATGTCAGTGCAGACATGTCCCAAGGTTAAATAATTGGACATATAATGATCGTCTTTGATAAATAAACTCTTCTTGGTTAGTCCTCATCCAATCAGGTTTCCCCTGCCCTACCTTGTTTACAATTGAATTCCAGTTCTTACTTAGAGGGAGATCTTTGTCTTTGTTGAAATTCTTTTCCTCTAGTTTTCTTTAAATGGTTTCCTTTACAGGGTGGTCCCAAAAGCCATTGGCACAGCACAGTAGTTTTGTGCTATTGAATTCAATCCTGTGCCCTTTGTGAATGCAGTGTTCTGCTATTGCCGACTACCCAAATGGATACACCTTCTGTGCTTCTTGATCTGGGTTTCCACTGTGCATTCTGTCTGGCCGATATACACTCCTCGACATTCACAGGGAATCCTGTAAAGGCTAGCTGTCCTGAGTCCCAGGTCATCTTTGACCCACATAAGCTGTGATTTGAGCTTCCTTACGGGTTTGTGGATGGTATTAATCTGATATTTCTTTCGTACCTGGTGATCGTTCCAGGAACTATTGAAATATAGGGAAGATGGGCAGTAGTGATGGGTTCCTTCTCGTAGTTAAGTTTTCTGGTTTTTCCGTCTGCCCTTTTAAGGGCCTGATTGATTTCCTTCACCTTGTAGCTATTCTGTAGGAATGTCATGTGAAATTGTCCTAGGATTCAGGATGGCTGGCGTTTACAGGATTCCCTGAGAATGCAGAGCAGCATATATCGGCCAGACGGGATGCAAGGTAGAAACCTGGATCAAGGAGCACAGGTGGTGTATCTGTTCGGGTTACCCGGAGAAATCAACAGTAGCAGAACATTGTATTCGCAAAGGCCATAGGATTGACTTTGACGGCAGAAAACTACCATGCCGCGCCAATGGCTTTTGGGACTACCTGGTGGAGGAAGCCATTGAAATAAAACTAGAGGAAAAGAATTTTAACAAAGACTAAGGTTTCGCTCTAAGTAAGAACTGGTATTCGATTGTAAACAAAGTGGGACAGCGGAAACCTGAGTGAATGAGGATTAGTCAATCAGGAGGGACGGACAATCGGCTATAAATACCACAGGAATAGGCATGCCCAGGCTTCATCTCTGATGAAGATGGCAGAGTTTGTCATGGAAACATTGGTTAAAATCAATACATGTACCTGGCTGGAAGCCCAGGAAAAATTTATTCATCATATATGCCGGGAAAACACCAGATCCTTTTTCAAATACCTTTGATACTTAGTTCATTTCTAAATTATCCAAAAAAAACCACTAAAAAACAACAATGTAAAACCTGTGTGTGGGGATGGTGGTGGGGAGAAGTGGGATTCAAAAACAGTTAAACACTTTTATATGAACTCAAATCATAAAGTGCAAATCATCTTGTTTATAGAACATTATAGCACTGGACAGGCCATTAACCCATGATGTTGTGCTGATCTTGATGTCAGTTTATACTAATTGTCTTCCCATGTATAATTCACATCCCTCAGTTCCCTCCATATCCCTCCGTTCCCCTCATATTCATGTATTTATCTAAAAGCCTCTTAAACTCCACCAAGCTACCTGCTTCTGGTATTACTATTCCGGGCACCTACTGCTCTCTGCTGAAACAAAAACTTGCTCCTCACGTCACCTTTAAACCTCCCCCCTCTACCTTTAAATGCATGGCTTCTGATGTTTGACATTTGTGCCCTCTGTACTAGAGAGAAAAATCATAGTTTGTCCAACTTTTCCTTATAGCTTATACCTAATAAGACAGGGAACATCCTGGTAAACCATCCACTCCACAGTATCCACATCCTTCCTATAATGGGTGACCAGACCTGCATGCAATACTCTAAGTGCAGTCTGACTAAAATTTTGTATAACTGCTGTATTACTTCCCTATTATTATACTCAATACCCCTACCAATGAAGGCAAGTATGCCATATGCTTTCTTTCTATATGACCTAATCTATGGAAAAAAGTATAGTCGACGTCTTGGCCTGAAATGTTGACTGTACTTTTTTCCATAGTTGCTGCCTAGCCTGCTGAGTTCCTCCAGCATTTTGTGTATGTTGCTTGGTTTTCCAGCATCTGCAGATTTTCTCTTGTTTGTGATTGGATTACTAAACTTTGGGACTTATGTTTTCATGCCTTGCTAGAAGGAATTCTGAACATCCTCAAACTCTGAAAGCAGGTTAAGCTATCTGGTTTTCAATAGAAAATTGGGGCCAGTTTTGTTTTGTTGTTATTGGTGTTATTGTAATGTGAAAAATACTGTCTGTTTTTGTTTATACCCTTTGCTTAAACACCCTACCTTTGTTTTAGAAAAGTTTGGAGAGATGGGATTTATTGAAGTGAAGGTATCTTACACAAGTTTTCCTATACTGTGTAATGTAGAAAGTATAAATTATTACAACCAAGTCTGGTGTGTCCTAAGTGGATTCCTGCGCTGTTTTTTTTTAGTTGCAGGGAGTATTGCAAGCCAGCATTAACAGGAAACAAAATGAAACTAAATCTTTGGCAAATAGTACTCACCTGCCTTGTTAGTGTCACTTTATATCTGATTTACTTCTGAAGTTATGTATTTGCATTTTAATTTTGTATACCTGTAAATAATACCTAACTAATGCAGTCTGTTACTGATTGTTTTATAAAGTAGCATTTATCCTTTTCATCTGCTTCAACATTGCTGTCATTTTTTAATTGTTTTTGATTATGTACCATCCGATTTCCAGGTCAATCAAAATATTTACCTGTAGCTCAGCACAATGTATTTCATGCTCTTTTGTTAACTTTAAACAAGTGCATTTCAATTCTGATTAATAAGCATTTCTATTTTTGAGGTAATTACTTTCTTGAAACCCAGGTAGATTTTTGATGTACATTCATTGCCATTAAATGGAAAATAAAATGTTTGAAGGTGTATGATTAGAACATAGAATAGAACCATAGAACGTTGCAGCACAGAAACAGGCCTTTTGGCCATTCTTGGCTGTGCCAAACCATTTTTCTGCCTTGTCCCTCTGACCTGCAGCTGGGCCATATCACTCCAAACCCCTCTCATCCATATACCTGTCCAAGTTTTTCTTAAATGTCAAAAGTGAGCCCACATTCACCACTTCATCTGGCAGCTCATTTCATACTCTCACCACTCTCTGCTTGAAGAAGCCCCCCCAATGTTCCCTTTAAACTTTTCCCCCTTCGCCCTTAACCCAAGACCTCTGGTTTTTTCCTCCCCTGGTCTCAGTGGAAAAAGCCTGCTTGCATTCACTCTATCTATACCCATCATAATTTTATACACCTCTATCAAATCACCCCTCATTCTCCTACACCCCAGGGAATAAAGTCCTAACCTTTTCAACCTTTCTCTGTAACTCAGTTTCTCAAGTCCCGGCAACATCCTTCTCTGCACTCTTTCAACCTTATTAATATCCTTTCTGTAATTAGGTGACCAAAACTGCACACAATACTCCAAATTCGGTCTCACCAATGTTTTATACAACCTCACCATTACATTTCAACTCTTATATTCAATACTTTGATTTATAAAGGCCAATGTACCAAAAGCTTTCTTTATAACCCTATCTACTTGTGAAGCCACTTTTAGAGAATTATGTACCTGTACTCCCAGATCCCTCTGTTCTACTGCACTCCTCAGTGTCCTACCATTTACCTTGTATGTTCTACCTTGGTTTGACCTTCCGAAGTGCAATACCTCACACTTGTCCGCATCAAACTCCATTTGCCATTTTTCAGCCCATTCCTCCAACTGGTCCAAATCCCTCTGCAAGCTTTGAAAACCTTCCTCACTGTCCACTACACCTTCAATCTTTGTATCATCAGTAAATTTGCTGATCCAATTTGCCACATTATCATCCAGATCATTGATATAGATGACAAATAACAATGGACCCAGCACTGATCCCTGTGGCACACCACTAGTCACAGGCTTCCACTCAGTGTGGCAATCCTCCACCACCACTCTCTGGCTTCTTCTATTGAGTCAGTGTCTAATCCAATTTACTACCTCTCCATGTATACCTAGCGACTGAATCTTCCTAACTAACCTCCCATGTGGGACCTTGTCAAAGGCCTTACTGAAGTCCATGTATACAACATCCATTGCTTTCCCTTCATCCACTTTTCTGGTAATTTCCTTGAAAAACTCTAATAGATTGGTTAAACATTACCTACCAAGCACAAAGCCATGATGACTTTTTCTAATAAGTCCCTGTCTATCCAAATACTTGCAGGTCCTATCTCTTAGTATTCCTTCCAATAATTTACATACTACTGATGTCAAACTTATTGGCCTATAATTTCCCAGCTTACTTTTTGAGCCTTTTTTAAACAATGGCTACATGAGCTATCCTCCAATTCTCCGGCACCTGACCCTTGGATATCGACATTTTAAATATTTCTGCAGGGGCCCCTGCAATTTCAACACTAGTCTCCTTCAAGGTCCGATGGAATACCCTGTCAGGTCTGGGGATTTATCTACTCTGATTTGCCTCAAGACAGCAAGCACCTCCTCCTCTTTAATCTGTATAAGTTCCATGACCTCCCTACTTGTTTGCCTTGTTTCCATAAACTCCATTCTAGTTTCCTTAGTAAATACAGATGCAAAAAACCTATTTAATATCTCTCCCATTTCTTTTGGTTCCATACATAGCCGACCACTCTGATCATCAAGAGGACCAATTTTATCTTTTACTATCCTTTTGCTCTTAACATATCTGTAGAAGCTCTTAGGATTATCCTTCACCCTGACTGCCAAAGCATCCTCATGTCTTCTTTTAGCCCTCCTGATTTCTTTAAGTTTTTTTTTTACTCTTTTTATACTCCTCAAGCATCTTATTTCCTCTCTGTTGCTTATCATGTTATATATCTTCTTTATCAGAGTTCCAGTATCCCTCGAGAACCAAGGTTCCTTATTCTCTTTCATTTTGCCTTTAACCCTGACCGGAACATACAACCTCTGCACTCTCAAAGTTTCTCCTTTGAAAGCCTCCCACTTACCAATCACATCCCTGCCAGAGAACAACCTGTCCCAATCTACGCTTTTTAGATCCTTTCTCATTTCTTCAAATTTGGCTTTTTTCCAGTTTAGAACTTCAACCCGAGGACCAGATCTATCTTTATCCATGATCAAGTTGAAACTAATGACGTTATGATCACTGGAACCAAAATGTTCTCCTACACACACTTCCATCACCTGCCCTAACTCATTTCCTAATAGGAGATCTAATATTGCATCCTCCCTAGTTGGTACATCTATATATTGATTTAGAAAACTCCTGAACACACTTCACAAACTCTAACCCATCTAGATCTTTAACAGTATGGGAGTTCCAATCAGTGTGTGGAAAATTAAAATCTCCTACAATCACAACTTTCTGTCTCCTGCAGTTGTCTGTTACCTCTCTGCAGATTTGCTCCTCCAATTCTCGCTGACTTTTGGGTGGTCTATGATACAACCCTATTAATGTGGTCATACCTTTCCTGTTTCTCAGCTCCACCCATATGGCCTCAGTAGACAAGCCCTCTAATCTGTCCTGCCGAAGCACTGCTGTAATATTTTCCCTGACTAGCAAAGCCACCACCCCACCCTTCATCCCTCTGCCTCTATCACGTCTGAAACATCGGAACCCTGGAACATTGAGCTGCCAGTCCTGCCCCTCCTGTAGCCAAGTTTCACTAATGGCTATGATGTCATAATTCCACGTGTCAATCCAGGCCCTCAGCTCGTCTGCCTTCCCCACAATACTACTTGCATTGAAATGTACACACCTCAGAAGATTATTACCACTACTCACAACCTTACTATTTGTGACTTTGCATGAACTACTAACATCATTTATTTTTACCCCCGTTCCACTATCTACTCTGGTTCCCATCCCCCTGCATATTTAGTTTAAACCCTCCCCAATAACACTAACAAACCTACCTCCCTGCCAGTATATTGGCCCCCCTGTAGTTCAGGTGCAACCCGTCTCTCTTGTACAGATCCCACCTGCCCCAGAAGAGGTCCCAATGATCTAGAAATCTGAAACCCTGCCCCCTACAACAGCTTCTCAGCCACGTGTTCATCTGCTAGAACATCCTTCTCTTACCCTCACTGGCACGTGGCACAGGCAATAATCTGGAGATTACTACCCTCGAGGTCCTGTTTTTCAACTTCCTACCGAGCTCTCTGTACTCACTCTTGGTACCGATGTGTACCACGACATCCGGCTGATCTCCCTCCTACTTCAGAATGCTGTGCATGCGATCAGAGACATCCCTGACCCTGGCACCTGGGAGAAATAGAAATAGAAAACCTACGGCACAATACAGGCCCTCGGCCCACAATGCCGTGCCGAACATGTACTTACTTTAGAAATTACCTAGGGCCACCCATAGCCCTCTATTTTTCTAAGTTCCATGTACCTATCCAAGAGTCTCTTAAAAGACCTTATCGTATCTGCCTCCACCACCATCGCCAGCAGCCCATTCCAAGCACTCATGAATCCCTGAAGTCATGCTTGGATCTCTTCAACTTGAATCTCAGAGGGAGTATGCAGAACAAATAGAAACATAGAAAACCTACAGCACAATACAGGCCCTTCAGCCCACAATGCTATGCTGAATATGTACTTACTTAGAAATTTTGTAAGTTTACCCATAGCCCTCTATTTTTCCAAGCTTCATGTACCTATCTGGGAGTCTCTTAAGAGACCCAATTGTACCTGCCTCCACCAGCATTGCCGGCAGCCCATTCCATGCACTCACCACTCTCTACATAAAAAAACTTACCCTTGACATCTACTGTGTACCTACTTCCAAGCACCTTAAAACTGTGTCCTCTCGTGTTAGCCATTTCAGCCCTGGGAAAAAGCCTCTGACTATCCACACGATTGATGTGCAATAATCCTGAAACCTGTCAATATCAGTTCAATTATGCAAGGTTTGCTTGAGAATATTCTGTACATGGATTAGTTACAGTTTTCTGATCACCAAAGGCTTAGCAAGAACCAGGTATTGTGAATTCCTTTGCTAATAATCCAAGCATGTGAAATGCCATTAAATTAAAAACCAACACTTTTGCAAAGTCTCTTATTTTTGTCTTTACAATCGTAATGTAAACAGTATCATATTTACTGTAACATAACTTTGTATATAACAGTAATGAAGTTGATTTATTTATGGTTTGCTAATACTGTGTCTTTTCATTAGGGTGGAAGAAAAGCAAGAGCATTGATGAAAGGTATGTTCAGTGAGAAATTCTTCATGTCTTTTGAACTGGATGACTTTTAAATTTCCATCATTTCTTGAGCTAATGATTTTGAGTGGCCAATTTATGTTCTTTACTGTGATATTGTTAGAAACATAGAATATCTACAGCACAATACAGGCCCTTCAGCCCACAATGCTGTGCCGAACATGTACTTACTTTAGAAATTACCTCGGGTTGCCCATAGTTCCCTATTTTCTAAGCTCCATGTACCTATCCAGGAGTCTCTTAAAAGACCCTATCGTATCTGCCTCCACCACTGTCGTTCACATCATGCTCCCCAGCATACATACAACACTGTAAAGGTGTGTTTGCACAGTACATATAAAATACTTTTGGAAAACAATGCTCAATGAAACCCCACCGACATGGACTAGCTGGGCTGAATGGTCTGTTTATATTTTATTTGATTTGACTGGATGATAGATATTTGCATCCAGAAAAAAAAAAGAGTATAGCTGCAAAAAGAGCTTGAATTTATACAGTGCTTTTCAGGAATATCCATGTATTTTACACCAGTCAAGGTATGACATGTTGTAATCAAGGAAGTAAGACTCTTACACTCAGCAATGTTGTAATTTGTTCTAATAATGCAAATTGATGATTAAATTTGCTCTTCAAAATGATGTCACAGATTTTTTTTGTCTACCCAAGAGAGTAGGAGGAACATCAGCTAACATCTCACGCAGAAGACTGAACCTCTGACAGTGTAACACTTCCTCAGTGTGATACTGGAGTTTTGGCCAAGGAGACAATATTCATTTTTTAAGGAATTTAGGACACAGTTAGAAAGTGGTGCATAATTTCAAATCCTGCATTTTCTATATTATATTTACCTACTGTTTTTCTCTAACTGGTCATGTCCCTCTTAATTCCACTAACTTAGTTTTCCCTTCATTGGAACTGAGATTATTCTGATGTGGACTGGTCAATGTTATGACTGGGCTTAAGATGGACAGTTTAAAAGATGGTGCATGTTGTTCTGTTGGGTTATGAAGTGCATTTCAGTCTGAGCCATTTCAGCTACTTTGTCAATTACCTTCCTTCAATTTTGCCAGAAGTAGGGATGGAAGTAAGGAAGTAGAGCTTTTACTACTATTCAGATCTCTTCCCATAGTGAAGTTGTCCATGCCTGAGTGAATTGTGGAAATAATCAATCACATTAGTCTGTTTTAATAATATTGATTGCAAAATAAATATTGTCCAGGATACTGGGGAGAATTCAGGTTTGGGCTATAGCATAACAAAATACTTCTTGTTACTTAAGTTCCTGGCAGTGACCATCTCCAGCAAGAGATTCTAATCATTGCCAATTGCTGAATCACACCTCATTATTATCAAGGGATTGTGAATGGAAGTTGACAACGAACATGACTTTAATTTGTCCAATCACCTAAGTTTTGAGGCCAGGTTCAACCATGTTTATTCTACAATAAGTGTCCTCTCTCATAACTCCTCAAAGTCTTTCCATCACCTACTTGGCAAACATTGGCAGTATAATGGAGAACTTTCCATTTATCTAGATGAGCGCAGCTCTGAGCTCAAGACTCAGCCAGTTTCACATCCAGTGCACATTTAGTCATGTTGTAACAGCCACAAGGAATTCTCCGAGGCTTCTTCAACATTAGGATGGTACACTTAGTAGAGCCACTGCCTCACAGTGCTAGAGACCCAGGTGCTATCTGTGTGGTGTTTGCATATTTCCCATGTGACCAAGTGGCCATGTGGGTTTCCTCTGGGTATACTAGCTTCCTCCCATATTCAAAAGATGTGTGGGTTAGTAGTTGGCCCTTGTAAATTGTTCCTTGTGTGTGGGTGAATGGTAGAATATTAGGGCAGTTGATAAGAATGTGGGAGAAAGGATTACTGTTGGATTTATCTAAAAGGGTTGTTGGTGGTTGGTGTGGACTTGATGAGCTGAACTAGTTTCCACGTTGTATCACGCAGACTCTATGATCGTGAAAGACAAGTAGCAGCTGCATATGAACATCATTACAAGCAAATTGTATTCCATATTATACAGATCATCTTGATTTGAATGTATATTGCTGTTCCTTACCATCACTTAGGAGTAGTTTTACCACTGGTACTTAAGACTATTAAAGAAGGCTACTACTTGTTTGAAGACAGTTAAAGATGGGTAAGAAATGTGGTCTTTACCAGTGACACCCACACACTGTTAAGGTATGAATTAAATGCATACAGAAGGCAAAAAGGATGGTAAAAATTTCAAAAAGGAATGAGGGGAACTAACATTAAAACAATGTTTTGCAATTATAATAAAGGAGAAATAAGTAGTTGCGTAATATAGATGTATTAAAAGCAAAATAAGTAAATATCATTCTCCTCAACTTCTGCCAGCTCCAAAGGGATCCTACCACTGAACACTTCTTTACTCCTCCTCACTTAATGCTTTCCACAGGGATTGCTCCCTCCCCGATTCCCTTGTCCATTTGTCCCTCCCCACCAATCTGTCTCCCAAGCTCTTATCCCTGAATGTAGCCAAAGTGCTACACCTGCCCATTCACCTCCTCCTTCATGCCCATTCATGGCCCCAAGCAGACGTACCAGGTGAGGCAACACTTCACCTTGCAGACCTGCTGTGGTGATCTATTGTATCCGATGCTCCTCATGTGGCCTCCTCTACATTGGTGAGACCAGGCAACTACTTCGTTGAGCACCTCTGCTCTGTCCGTCAAGAGTGGAACTTCCCAGTGGCCCAACATTTCAATTCTGATTCGCATTCCCATTCTAACATGTTCATCCATGATCTCCTCTAGGGCCACAATGAGGCCACCCTCAGGCTGGAGGAGCAACACCTTGTGTTCTGTCTGGGTAGCCTCCAATCAGATTGCATGAATATCGGGTAAAAAATGTTTTCCCTCCCCCTTCCCTATTTCTCACTCTGGCCTTTTACCTCTCTCACCTGCCTATTAGCTCCCCCGGTGTCCCTCCTTCCCTTTAACCTATGGTCCACTCTCCTTTCCTATCCGATTCCTTTATCTCCAGCCCTTTACCTTTCCCAGCTACCTCACACATTGTGGGGTATTGACAAAGCAAAAGACACAGGAAATGGTGATATCAGACAGTGTCTTACACGTTATGATCCACATTGTCCAGTGAAGCTCGCCTGTGACATATAGGTGCAGTCATGTCACATGTTATGAGTGATGGAAGTGAACACCCCATAGCATCACTTTCCATTATAGAGAGGCCTTGAGTCTGGTTTGAGGTGCAAAACGTCCAACCGCTGGTGTCCAATTTCAATCCACAGAAGGGTGTTCCACTAACAGCAGGAGGGCAAATGCAGAGATTGTCTCTGTTTCTTGGAGGACACAATTACAAGATTGAATTCAAGAAGATAGCTAATCATGGAAATGCAGATGGATTCTCCCATTTACCCTTGGAGAAGGAAATACCCCAAAAAAATTACGGAATACACTCCTCTTGACATATTCTCCCTATTGCAAATCGAAAGTCTGCTTATTACGGTAGAGATGATCCAAAGGGTAGGCAGACTGTCTTAGGCCATCCAGCAGTGGTGGAAGTACAGCAGAGATTCTAATTCCCCCATTTTTACCTGCAACTGGTTGAACTTACCCTTGATGGAGGTTGCCTTACGTGGGATTGAGAGTTGCTGTACCATCCAAGCTGAGAGCTAAAGTGTTGGAGGAGCTACATGCCGGTCATCTAGATGTGGTCAAAATGAAAGAGTTGGCTCAAAGCTTTGTCTGGGATAGATCAGCAGATTGAGCAGTTTGCCATGCACTGTTTTGAGATGTCAAGAGCAGCGCCTCTCCATCCCTGGGAATGTCTGCATTGTCCTGGCAGAAAGGTCAAGTGGATTTTGTCACTTGAATCATGAGTGCAAATTTCTTGGTGGTAGTGGATGCAGTTACAAAGTGTCAAGAGGTGTTTCCATTAGCCTCCACTGCAGTCTTGCAGACTGTTGATGTGTTGATAAGCTTCTTTCATGCATCCCTGAAGTCACGCTTGGATCTCTTCAACTTGAATCTCAGAAGAAGTATGCAGAACAAATAGAAACATAGAAAACTTACAGCACAATATAGGCCCTTTGGCCTACAATGCTATGCCAAACATAAGGTTACCCATAGCCCTCTATTTTTCTAAGCTTCATGTACCTTTCCAGGAGTCTCTTAAAAGACCCTATCATATCTACCTCCACTACCATCACCAGCAGCCCATTCCATGTACTCACCACTCTCTGCATAAAAAAACTTTCCCCTGACATCTCCTCTGTACCTACTTCCAAGCACCTTAAAACTGTGCCCCCTCGTGTTAGCCATTTCAGCCCTGGGAAAAAGCCTCTGACTATCCACACAATCAATGCCTCTCATCATCTTATACACCTCTGTCAGGTCACCTCTCATCCTCCATCGCTTCAAGGAGAAAAGGCCAAGTTCACTTAACCTATTCTCGTAAGGCATGCTCCCCAGTCCAGGTAACATTTTGTAAATCTTCTCTGCACCCTTTCTATAGTTTAAACATCCTTCCTGTAGTGAGGTAGGTGACCAGAACTGAACACAGTATTCCAAGTGGGGTCTTACCAGGGTCCTAAATAGCTGTAACATTACTTCTCGGCTTTTGAACTTAATCCCTCGGTTGATGAAGGCCAATACAAAGTATGCTTTCTTAACCACACAGTCAACCTGCGCAGCAGCTTTGAGTGTCTTATGGACTTGGACCCGAAGATCCCTCTGATCCTCCACACTGCCAAGAGTCGTACCATTAGTACCATATTCTGCCATCATATTTGACCTACCAAAGCTGAGTCAAATTGAGGGCTCATCAAACAAGGAGGTTGGATGTTTTAGTCTTGGCAGGGGACTACGGAGGTGAACAAAAGTGGGTACTTGGAAAGATTATAGACAGAACTGAACCACTTTCCTACACAGTGGGGATTGTGTGTTGTCATCTGGAGATGACATGTTGCTCAGTTGAGGAGGGCAGATTAATTGTTATAGAAGAACTACATGCTGGTCATCTAGATGTGGTCAAAATGAAAGAATATTCAGAACCACTTTCTGCAGTTCCAGAGGCAACTCCTACAAGAACCACAGGGGAGGACCCAGAACATGAGATTGTCTCACCTGTCAAGCAGAGTGACTCCCTTGAAAGGAAAAATGTTATCCCACAAGGAAGAGTAATCATCTACAGTGATGAAATCTTTAGGCCTGAAAGGGACAATTTAAAATTTAATATGCTGTGGATGTCTATATAGTAGTTATTTATATTTAACTATCTATATATAGACACACCTTGAAAAAGTATTCATCCCCCCTCAACTATTTGTACATTTTACTGTCTCATTTACTAAATTTAAAATAGATTAATGTCGGAATTTTGAGCTAATCTACAAAATATTGTGCACCATGTCAATCAAAAGAAAACATTCAAGACAAGTCAGGGAAATGATAATTGAGACGAACAAATCTGGGAAAGGGTACAAGACCATCTCAAACACACTGAACGTACCTTAGAGCTCAGTGCAGTTCATCCTAAAAAAGTGGAAAGAATATGAAACCGTGCCACACTGTCTAGGTCAGGCCGCTCATCTAAACTTAGTCGACAGAGAAGAATGACACTTGTAACTCTGACTGACTTGTAACAGTCACTCAGTGTGAGCTGCAGAAGTCATTGCTGCAAATGGAGATGAAGTTCATGGCTTCACAATATCGAAGGCTTTGCACAAAAAGTGTATTTATGGAGGAGCGGCAAGGAAGAAGCCCTGGCTAAAAACAAAATATCTTTGCCTTAAAAACTTTGCAAAGTACCACTTAAAAATTACTGTAATGATGTGGATGAAGGTGCTGTGGTTGGATGAGACTAAAGTGGAACTTTTTGGCCTCAACATGAAGTGGTGTGTGTGTGACATAAATCTAACACTGCACATCAGCCAGGTAACAACATCCCAACTGTAAAGTATGGTGGAGGTAGCATCTTGCTATGGGGATTTTTTCAGCAGTGGGGATGGAAAACTGGTCAGAATTGATGGGAAGATAAATGCTGCTAAAAACACAGAGATTCTGGATAAAAACCTGCTTCCTCTGCCAGGAAGTTTAAACTAGGGAGGAAGTTCAGCTTTCAGCAGGACAACAATCGAAAGCGCTCTCTCAGAGCAACCATGGAGTGGCTTCAAATGAAGAAATTGATGTTCTTAAATAACCCAGTCAGAGTCCTTAACCTTAACTTGATTGAACATCTCTGGCAAGAACTCAAGGTTGCTGTGCACCATCACATCCCAACTAACATGGCACAGCTTGAGCAATCTTGCAAGGAGGAATGGACAGATCTTGCTGGATCAGGCTGTACATTGTGAATAGAGACTTGTCAAAAAAGACTGCTAGCTGTTATAGCTGCAAGAGATGGTTGAATGAAGTACTCAGCAAAGGGGATTGAATACTTTTGAAGTATTCAGTTAGAGATTAGAGATGAAAGTGGGAAGATGTGCCTGGAAGCTGTGGCAGTAAGTGAGGTCCTCAATGAATACTTCTTTTCGGCATTCACCACTGAGAGGGAACTTGACGGTGAGGACAATATGAGTGAGGTTGATGTTCTGGAGCATGTTAATATTAAGAGAGAGGAGGTGTTGGAGTTGTTAAAATACATTAGGACGGACAAGTCCCTGGGGCCTGACGGAATATTCCCCAGGCTGCTACACGAGGCGAGGGAGGAGATTGCTGAGCCTCTGGCTAGGATCTTTATGTCCTCGTTGTCCATGGGAATGGTACCGGAGGATTGGAGGGAGGCAAATGTTGTCCCCTTGTTCAAAAAAGGTAGTAGGGATAGTCCAGGTAATTATAGACCAGTGAGCCTTATGTCTGTGGTGGGAAAGCTGTTGGAAAAGATTCTTAGAGATAAGATCTATGGGCATTTAGAGAATCATGGTCTGATCAGGGGCAGTCAGCATGGCTTTGTGAAGGGCAGATGGTGCCTAACAAGCCTGTTAGAGTTCTTTGAGGAGGTGACCAGGCATATAGATGAGGTTAGTGCAGTGGATGTGATCTACATGTATTTTAGTAAGGCATTTGACAAGGTTCCACACAGTAGACTTATTCAGAAAGTCAGAAGGCGTGGGATCCAGTGAAGTTTGGCCAGGTGGATTCAGAATTGGCTTGCCTGCAGAAGGCAGAGGGTCGTGGTGGAGGGAGTACATTCAGATTGGAGGGTTGTGACTAGTGGTGTCCCACAAGGATCAGTTCTGGGACCTCTACTTTTTGTGATTTTTATTAATGACCTGGATGTGGGGGTAGAAGGGTGGATTGGCAAGTTTGCAGATGACACAAAGGTTGGTGTTGTTGTAGATAGTGCAGAGGATTGTCGAAGATTGCAGAGAGACATTGATAGGATGTAGAAGTGGGCTGAGAAGTAGCAGATGGAGTTCGACCTGGAGAAGTGTGAGGTGGTACATTTTGGAAGGACAAACTCCAAGGCAGAGTACAAAGTAAATAACAACACACACAAAATGCTGGTAGAACACAGCAGGCCAGGCAGCATCTATAGGGAGAAGCACTGTCGACGTTTTGGCCCGAAACGTCAACAGCGCTTCTCCCTATAGATACTGCCTGGCCTGCTGTGTTCTATCAGCATTTTGTGTGTGTTGTTGTTTGAATTTCCAGCATCTGCAGATTTCCTCGTGTTTGCTGTACAAAGTAAATGGCAGGATGCTTGGTAGTGTAGAGGAGCAGAGGGATCTGGGGGTACATGTCCACGGATCCCTGAAAGTTGCCTCACAGGTAGATAGGGTAGTTAAGAAAGCTTATGGGGTGTTAGCTTTCATAAGTCGAGGGATAGAGTTTAAGAGACGCGATGTAATGATGCAGCTCTATAAAACTCTACTTAGGCCACACTTGGAGTACTGTGTCCAGTTCTGGTCGCCTCACTATAGGAAGGATGTGGAAGCATTGGAAAGGGTACAGAGGAGATTTACCAGGATGCTGCCTGGTTTAGAAAGTATGGATTATGATCAGAGATTAAGGGAGCTAGGGAGAGAAGGACGATGAGAGGAGACATGATAGAGGTGTACAAGATATTAAGAGAAATAGACAGCCAGTGCCGCTTCTCCAGGGCTCCACTGCTCAGTACAAGAGGACATGGCTTTAAGGTAAGGAGAGGGAAGTTCAAGGGGGATTTTAGAGAAGGTTTTTCACTCAGAGAGTGGTTGGTGCGTGGAATGCACTGCCTGAGTCTGGTGGAGGCAGATACACTAGTGAAGTTTAAGAGACTACTAGACAGGTATACGGAGGAATTTAAGGTGGGGGGGGGGGGGTTATATGGGAGGCAGGGATTGAGGGTCGGCACAACATTGTGGGCCAAAGGGCCTGTAATGTGCTGTACTGTTCTGTGTTCTATGTTGTTTTTAAGTGCGAACATGTCAGTTTTTGAATTTTTAGTTTTTCATGCTTTACAATTTTCTCTTTTTTGAGCTCTATAAAAAAGTTTGTGATTCACAAATAAAAATTCTTAGTTAAGTTGATCAAAATCTCTGTAATATTTATGTGAACAAGGAGTTGTGGGCTGAATACTTTTACAAGGCACTGTATTTATGAATTAGACATGTTATCCCTGATTCCTGTGTTTTTATTTTGATTACTTTTTGGAGGTACAAAACATAACAATTCTGATACAGGGTTTCGAACCAAAATGCTGACAATTTATTTTCTCCAACTGATGCTGCTCGGCATGCTAAGTTCTTCCAGAGATTATTTTGTTAGTTAGGAATGGAACTTGTGGCTCAAAGCTTGACATCCATGAACTGTTGCAGTTTCACTAACTGTAACTCATGGACTGTCAGGTCCCTGACTCGAAGATTACCATTAGAGATGGAGAATTAGTTCAGTTAAGAGACCAATTGAACAATGTAGGAACCAGCACCAGGCATTCTGAAAATGAAGTTGTTGACTGGGTAAACTCCAGTACAGGACCATGTTTATGCTAAGCAGCTGAAATAGCATGCTACAGACAGACCTAAGTGTACATCCAGTGGATCAGATCAAAGGTCTGCAGTGCTATCATATCTACTCATGATTACAGGCAATTAAATAACTAATGAAGGAAGGATTCATGAACATTGCTACCAGTGTGGAAGGCAAGCCTGAAAAACAATGATGGGTTGGCTACCTTGTGGATTTGAGGGAAGGGGATGGGTTGTGATTCAGTCTCCAACATTGACCCGAATATGAATTATACCTGAAGTGTGTGTAATGTGGCTGTGAATCATGCTAGAAGTGAATAATCTGTTGAAATTATCTCACCCTTTGCCTGTAAAACTGTCTGCCATTTACAAGCCAGAAGTTTATTTGAATACTCAGAATGTCCTAGAGTTGCAGAGTCCATACTGAACTTTTCACCCTGTGCACTAATTCCATTTGCCTGCATTATGACGGCACCTTCTCCGCCTTCCATATTTCAGTGCATATCTAATACCTCTTTAATGTTGTAATTGTGTCTGATTACCTACTCCTCTGACAATAGTTAGTATCCACTCTCTGTACAACAAAAAATTCCCCTCAAATCCCCTTAGAAACACTTAAACCCACATTTCCTTGTTTATTTATTCAATCTTTAACATTGAATAAATAACTTGTCTATATGCAATAACTGTGGCTTTCATAATCTTGCATCTTCTATCAGATCTCCCCTCAGCCCTTGTCACTTCAGCAAAAACAAACCCTCTCTTCTCCAGTCCCTCTCCATTAATGAAAAGTTCTTCAATTCAAGCAAAATCCTGGTGAATCTCCTTTACATTGTCTCCAAAATAGTCACATCTTCTGTATAGATTAGCAACCGGTATTCTGTTAAGTTCAAAATCAGAATCTGGTTTAATATCACCGGCACATGTCATGAAATTTGTTAACTTTGTTGCAGCAGTACTATGCAGTACATGATAATATAGAAAAAATTGCATTACAGTAAAAATATATAAAAATAGTTACATTAGAGCAAAATAGAAATAATTTTTTAAAAAAGTAATGAGGTAGTGTTTAATGTCCGTTCAGAAATCAGATGGCAGAGGAGAAGAAGCTTTTTCTGAATTGCTGAGTTGTGCCTTCAGGCTTCTGTACCCCTTTCCTGATAGTAACAATGAGAAGAGGGCATGTTCTGGGTGGTGGGGGTCTTTAATGATGGACACCTCCTTTTTGAGGCATCACTCCATCACTATGGAGGCAAGTGTCCATGATGGAGCTGACTAATTTTACAACTCTCTGCAGCCTACTTCGATCCTGTGCGGTAGTTTCCCCCCACCCCCACCCCATTCCAGACAGTCAGTGATGTAGCCAGTTAGAATGCTCTCCATAGTACATCTGTAGAAATTTGCGAGTATATAAAGTGACATACCAAATCTCCTCAAACTCCTAATGAAATATAGCTGCCGTCTTGCTGCCTTTATAGCTACATTGATATGTTACATCCAGGTTGGGTCCTCAGAGATATTGACACCCAGGAACATGAAATTGCTCACTCTTTCCATTTCTGATCCCACTGAGGACTGGTGTGTGTTTCCTTGTCTTACCCTTTCTGAAGTCCACAATCAACTGTTTGGTTTTACTGACATTGAGTGCATTGTTGTTACTGCAACAGCACTCAATTAGCTGGTATACCTCACTCCTGTATGCCCTCTTGTCACCATCTGAAATTCTGTCAACAATGGCTGTATTATCAGCAATTTATAGATGGTATTCAAGCTGTGCCCAGCCACAGGATCATGGGTATAGAGAGAGTAGAGCAGTGAGCTAAACACACATCCATAAGGTGCACTAGTGTTGATTGTCAGTGATGTGGAGATGTTATTTCCAGCCTACACAGATTGTGGTCTTTTGGTTAGGAAGTCGAGGAGCCTCTGCAGAGGGAAGTACGGAGGCCCAGGTCCTGTAGCTTTTTAATCAGGAATATAGGAGTAATGATGTTAAATGCAGGTCTATAGTCAAAAACAGCATCCTGACAAAGGTATTTGTATAGTCCAGATGACCCAAGGCTATGTGGAGAGCCAATAAGATCGTGTCCACCATAGACCTATTGTGGTGATAGGCAAATTGCAGTGGTTCAGGTCCTTGCTGAGGCAGGAGTTGATCCTAGCCATGACCAACCTCTCAAAGCCATAGATATGAGTGTTACTGGATGATAGCCGTTAAGAAAGCTCACACTGCTCTTCTTGGGCACTAGTATAATTGGTTCCCTTTTGAAGCAGGTGGGAGCTTCTGACTGTGGCATTGCGAGATTGAAAATGTCTTTGAACACTTCCGTCAGTTGGTTGGTACAAGGTTCCAGAGCTTTACCAGGTACTCTATCATGAGGGTTCTCCCTCCTACAAGGCAGCCTGACGTCGGCTTACAAGACAAAGATCACAGGATCACTAGGTGCTGCAGGGATCCTCATTGCTGTAGGTTTATTCTCCCTTTCAAAGCCGGCATAAAAGGCATTGAGCTTGTCAGGAAGTGAAGCATCACTACCATTCATGATGTTGGGTTTGGGTTTGTAGGATGTAATGGCCTGAAAACACTTCCTGAGTTGACGTACATCCGATGTTGCCTCCAGCCTCACTCAGAATTGTCTCTTTGCTTTTGAGATAGCCCTCTGCAAGCCATACCTGGTTTTCTTGTACAGACCTGGGTCACCAGTCTTGAATGCCACAGATCTAGCACTCAGCATACTATGAGCCTCCTGGTTCATCAATGGCTTTTGATTTGGGTATGTGCAGTAAGTTCTCGTAGGCACACGATTATCCACATGGGTTTTAATGAAATTGGTGACACCTGTGCTGTACTCATTTAGACTCAAAAGATGAATCCTTGAATACAGTCCATTCCACCAATTCAAAGCAGTCCTGTAAGCACTCCTGCACCTCCCTTGTCTATACTTCCTTGGTTCTCACTGCGGTCTTCAGTTTATGCCTATAGTCAGGGGGTGGAAGTACAGCCAGGAGATCAGGCTTCCGAAGTGGGGGTGTTAATAGCGTAGTAAGCGCTCTTGATGGTGGTGTAACAGCAGTCCAGTGTGTTGGTTCCTCCAGTACTTCAAGTGATTTGTTGGTAATAATTATTTAGAGACTTTCAATCTGGCCTGGTTAAAATCCCCCCCAAATGATGGGGAAGGCATCATACGTGCTGTTTCATGCCTGCTGATTGCATCACACAATTTGTCTAGAGCCTGTTTGACATTGACCTGAGGTGGGATGTATGCCGCTACAAAATGGTCATTGAAATCTCCCACAGCAGGTAAATTGATGGCACTTGATCCAGGATTGGTGAACAGGACTGGAATGGCACCGCCATATTTGTACACCACAAGGAATTGATCATCAAGCATACTCCACCACCCTTGACTTTTAAAGACTCAGCAGTCGTGTATTGGCAGTGTATTGTGAACCCATCAATCTGAACTGCTATGTCTGGAAGAAGGGGTTAACCAAGAATCCGTGAAACAAAAGATGCAAGTGGCCCTCATGTCCCTCTGCAACACACACAGAATGCTGGAGGAACTCAGCAGGCCAGGCAGCATCTATGGAAAAGAGTATAGTTGATGTTTTGGAATAAGAAAGTGGGGGGGGGGTGGGCGGGAGGTGAGTGGAGGAAGAACCACAAGATGGTAGGTGAAACCAGGAGGTGGGGGGAGGGGTGAAGTAAAGAGCTGGGAGGTTGATTGGTGAAAGAGATACAGGGCTGGAGAAGGGGGAATCTGATAGGAGAGGACAGAAGGCCATGGAAGAAAGAAAAGGGGGAGGAGCACCAGAGGGAGGTGATAGGCAGATAAGGAGATAAGGCTGGAGAGGGAAATGGGAACGGGCAATTGTGAGGGGGAGCATTACTGGAGATTTGAGAAATCGATGTTCATGCCATCAGGTTGGAGCCTACCCAGATGGAATATAAGGTGCTGCTCCTCCAACCTGAATGTGTCCTCATCACGATAGTAGAGGAGGCCATGGATTGACATGTCAGAAGGGGAATGGAAATTGGAATTAAACTGGGTAGCCACTGGGAGATCCCACTTTTTTTGATGGATGGACCGTAGGTGTTCAGTGAAGTGCTCTCATCGATATACAGGAGGCCACACTGGAAGCACCAGATACAGTAGATGACCACAGCAGACTCACAGGAGAAGTATTGCCTCTCCTGGAAGGACTGTTTGGGGCCCTGAATGGTAGCGAGGGGGGAGGTGTATCACTTGTTGTGTTTGCAAGTATAAGTGACAGGAGTGCGGAGGAGTGAATGGACAAGGGATTTGTGTAGGGAGTGAAAAGCAGAAAGATGTGATTGGTGGTTGGATCCTTCTAGAGATGGCTGAAGTAATGTCCCTCTGATACAGTACCCTAGCTCTGAGATCTTCAATTTTATTTACCAGGGACTGTACATTTCCCAGCAAGATAGTTAGTATTGGGAGTTGAAAGTCTGGTGACCTTTCTTCTTCCACAGTCTTAAAGGGGCAAGGCGATGGCCAGAGTCCAATCTATTTCCATTGATTTTGAGTAGCGACAGATGGATTAATTGCATTAAAACATCATTACTAACTATACAAACCTTAGATACAATTGTGGTTCTCAGCTGTAGTAACTGAAATGAGAGTATTTGATGGTATACCTCAGAAATGCCACATGAGTTGCATTTCTCAATGGGAACATAATGTACGAACTCTTATGTTTTTTGCCCCAGTCTATGAAAG